>NC_056741.1:299913915-300058915 GCF_019279795.1 Protopterus annectens | reverse complement strand
GGAATCAGTAAGCCTCCAGTAAGTGTGTATTGTACCAGTGCCTGTTTAAAAAAAAAAACCTTTGCAGAGATGTCTAGGGAGAATAGAAAAATATGCAACTGTATAGGCTATCTAGTCCTTGGTAGTATATTGAATTTACTTAATCATTAAGTATAAGCAAGATATGAATTCATTTATAATAGAAACAAGTAGAAAATAATAATTCATGGATTGCTAATACAGTACAAAGAAACATTAGGTATAATATAGAGATAGATTCACTGCCAATAATCTTACATACTGAAACAGTATAGCTGTTACAGGAAGTAAACTAACAAAAGCTGAGCCCATGATAGGCAGTATATCACAAATGTGTGAGCCTTTGTTGAAAAGAGACTTAAAACTAAATGTGTAAAGCTAGGGATAATTAATAGTAAGTAGTGAATCTAATCAGGGCAGGAAGGCAGCTTTGCCTCAAACCACATAACTGAGCCTAAGGAGGTTTATTACATAAATGTAGAGATAAGATTATGGTTGGGTGAATATGCTGACATAAAGTAAAAGGTACATTTTGGTGTTGATAAACATCATCATCATTTAGTGCTCATATTGAAACTGATGCAAGCAAGAAAAAAGAACAAAATAATAAATAAAGGAGTCTAAAGCACTTTCACCTAATTGCCAATAAGTAGGTGAGACTTCATCAGATCAGTGTAGAACAGTACAATGGCATTAAATGCATTTATATGGTTAACTCCACTAAATAATAAATATGCGTACATGACAGACTGGATTATGAGACCAGAAAAAATCAATAGATTTAGCAACATTAAATAATAAGTGTATGTAAACCAGTATTAAAATCTTGTATAACTTAATGAAGGAAGGTTCTTAATACTTACACTTTCTAGTAATGCTATTCCTGATAAATGCATTGGAATTTGAAATGAGAGAACTCTGTTTTAGAAGGCAGTGTTACATATAAATTTAAAAGTGCTTCTAAGTCATGATGTTAACTTACCTAATTTTTTCCTTTGTGGTTCAGTAGTAGTCAATCACTGTGAATTTAATGCTAATTAAAAATAAAATGAAGAAATATATATAAAAAGTACAGCATCTAACTGCTAGTAAAGGCTATTATGATCCAGTATTCTAAGTTCAAGATGAGATTAATACAAAGCATTTGTATCAATTAGGCAATAGCCACATAGGTCAGGAATACAGCACATAAGCTATAGCCTATTAAGTTACCAGTAGGAGTAGATATTCAGAGCACGTACAACTGTAAATCACGTAAACTGGATTTAGACCTGACAAAGCTCTTTTAAGGTCAAATGCACCCATCTATTTGTTTTTCAGTAAAGAAGGTTTGATTTCTAAACAAGTTATAATTGATTACGCTGAAGTCTTGTCTACAATGTATGGTTCTTTTTCCTTTTTTTAATATTATCTCATGGTGTGTGTGTGTGTGTGTGTGTGTGTGTGTATGTGTGTGTGTTTGTGTTAAAGCCGAAAGAAGAAGAAGAATATCCCTGATACAATATTAATTCTTAACTGAACAATTTGTGTGAAACCATTCAAAAAACAGTGCATGGATGCAAAGTTATATTCCATGCAGTGGTATTTCTTGAAATATGTTTTTAGCCTGTCCCACTCTGAAGTCTTGTCTACAATGCATGGTTCTTTTTCCCTTTTTTTATATATATCTCATGGTGTGTGTGTGTGTGTGTGTGTGTGTGTGTGTGTGTGTGTGTATGTGTGTGTGTGTGTGTGTGTGTGTGTGTGTGTGTGTGTGTGTGTGTGTGTGTGTGTGTGTGTGTTCGTTTGTTTTGCCAAAGGTGCCAGTAAATATATATATATATCAAATCATAAATTTCTTAACAGCTATCACTGAATTGTTTTTTGAGGTTTAACATCCCTGATACAATATTCTTAGCTAACAATTTGTGTGAAACCATTCAAAAACAATGCATGGATGGGAAGTTATATTCCATGCAGTGGTATTTTTAAATATGCTTTTAGCCTCCCTCACACTTAAATTTGATTTATGTCTGGCAGACTTCACATGCATGTAGTGAAATAAATCCATAAACCAAAGCAAGATCATCTTAAGTTGGAACAATATTCTTTTTTTTTGAAGCATGTGTTTCTAATTGTACAAGTCCTGAATGCTCTGATATAAGATTTTATCTGTCAAACTACTTTGATATTCACAGTATGTTATTTCAAAGGAATAAGTAAACTTTACTAAACTGCAACTCCCATCTTAGTGGAAATTAAAAGCAGCTGGCCACTGTCAGGGTGTGTGGGAACATATCTCCTGGGCAGCACTGACGTTTACCTCATCAGAACACATATCACCTCTTCAAAGCAGACCTAGTGCAGCTCAGGAATGAAACTTCACAATTCATTTCAGACAAGCAATTTAAAAATGTTCAGTGCTTTTGTATCTTGTTACCTTTATCTGCCATGGTAACAAACTAGGGTTACTATCACCATTTAGTTTGTGTTTCGTGTGACTGAACATGATTAGGCTACTGTTACTGCTGCTAATATAGATGCCACTGTTTCTCATTTGTCAATCAAAATGAATGAAAGAAAAGTTAGCATTTACATGCCATTTTATATACTCCATTTCCAGACATGCTTTACAAACAAAAGAATGCCAGACAGTTGATAGTGTAAATATATCAGCCATTGATTCAAAACTGTGTGTGACCTACAATTACGTGAGCTGCAAGATTATTTTTTATGAGAAAGAGGAAATTTGGCTTCTGCAGCAGGGAAACTCCCTTGCTTTATAAAAGTACAGTTTGCATTTAACTTGATGCTCATGTAGTTGCATGTATGTAGTAGAGTTACTTTTCCTAGTAAGATGCTATTTCCATGTATTTAATGCCAGTACCTTATATTTATGTCAAAAGACTAACCCTCAGGGCTAGCCACTTGGTGGTGTAAATATTGGCTCTAAGTGAACTGGTCACATTGACTAATGTTGATGTGATACCCCGACTTCATGTAAAAATGGGAAAAAAATGGGGTTGACGTTGACAATGGCATCTGATCCTCAAGTGGAATTAGAACCTAATACTTGCCTAATCATGCTAGATTCTGAGATGCTCTGTATTCACCACTGGTTGGCAAACCTTTACTTTTGTTTTGTTTTTTTTCTTCCTAGAAGCAAAGATTTATTTCCTGTGCCAATCCTAACTTACAGTTAAGGAGTAAAATGAAAACTATTCTTTAAAGCAAGTCAACTGTTAGTCCTCAGTTTTGTTGTTTAGATTTATTATATGCACTTCCATTGATAATCCATGTGGTATAATTTAAAATGAGCCTTTGTCATGGGCAGGCTAAACAGGAACACGAGTTTGTGTCATCAGATGCTGCTTTTTTTACAGAGGCATTTATTGCTTCTTTCTATACCAGTACCAACCAGACAACAGGGGAGAATAAGGTATAAAGTACATTTGTCTAAGTAAACTTACCATAACAGTATATGTTCGAATGATCATTGCTACAGTAGCCTAAGCTACATGGGTTATATCCTGTGAAGGATATAACAGCTGGCTCATCTCTAAAGCTTTAGGAAAACTTTCATGTGCCCAAACCAGTAGACAGGTCAAGTTGAGCTGTCTATAAAAACAGGTTTAGGGGCCAAACACTTCAGAGATTTCATGCCAACTGAGACAAGGGCTAAGGCCTGACAGGACATAGCTAGGAATACAAATACCTGAATGGCCGTACTCTGACATAAAAACACACCAGAAAACAAGGTGGAATGAAGGGAGGGAGCAGCCACTGCTGCAGTGAGTATCTGATCACCTACTGTTGAAAGCTTACTTACACAACTGTACTATGTTTATTATATTGATCACTGCTGCAGAAGCCTAAGCTATATGGATGGATTACCTTAGCTTACAATATTTAGAAGATGGAATGGGAAGGGTCTAGGAGCCCCTGGAGAATGATCCTAGTAAAGCCTTATCTAGACCTAGTGAAGGAATCAAGCTTGTAGTGCTTTGAAAATGTATGCACAGAGGACCAAGTTGCTGCTTCTAGAATACTTTTAGAATACAACCCTTTCCAAAAAGCCATAGATGAAATCAAGGCCCTGGTAGAGTGAGCCTTGACCCTACCTGGAACATGATCTTGTGGCAGGAATAACAAAAGGTAATAGCCTGAGACAACCATTTTGAAATAGTCTGCTTTGACACAGGTTGTCCCTTCTTCTTACCCTCTCAGGAAATGAACGACTGACCCAAAAATCTGGAATTTCTTTTTTTTCTGTGAAGATAGTATTTGAGTTGTCTCTGAAAATCCAAGATTTGGAGTTTCCTTTCTCCCTCATTTTGGGGTTCAGGAAAGAAAACAGAGAAACAGATAGTTTGCCTTAAATTAAACTTGGATATCACTTTAGGTGTAAATGTAGGGTTAGTTCTCAAAGAAACCCTTCCCTGTGAAAAATTAGTTAGGGCTGTGTCATGATAAGATAATCTTTTTGCAAAGGTCAGATCAATTGGCAGATCAATTTTCCATGTTAAGAACCTCAAGTCAGCCAGGTGAGCTGGTTCAAATGGAGCAAGTGTTAGTATCTCTAACACAAAATTAAGATCCCAAAGAGGAGTCACCAGTTTTCTTGGCGATTTCTTATGCAAAACCCCTTTCAAAAACTTTTTGACATGAAAATACATTGAAAGAGGGGGACTTGGCAGACATGCTGAAATGGCTGACAAATGAACTTTGATAGAGGAGTAAGGAAGGCCATAACATAGTAGCTTACACAAATATTTCAAAACCAGAGAAACACCAGCCCTGAATGGGTGCTGGTTGTGTTATTGGAATCAACTAGAAAAACCTCTTCAGTTTGCTTATATATGCTTTTACATTAGCAGGCTTTCCTACCTTGATAAGTACCTTTTGCATATATTCATTAAAGAGATTCCTAAAAGGAATTAAGACCTTATCATCCAGGCAGTCAATTAAAGTTAATTGGGGTTAGGATTTATGAAACACCCCTGTTTTTGTATACATGGATCTATTCTTTGGGGGAGCTTGTGGTAGTTGCCCCTAGCCAATTCCAAAAGAAGGGAGAGCCACTGTTGCATGGGCCAGAAGGGAGTCACCACAACGATCTTATGGGATTCCTTCTGAATCTTCAAAAACTACCCTGGATATCAGTTATAGCATGCAAAATCATTCAGTAACATTCCTGACCAAGGAAAATAAAAGGCATATGTCTTCTAGGTCTTCTTGCCAGCTAATGGTTCAGAGAGTAGGCAAAAAGGTCTACTTGTGGAACTCTCCATAGATGGATGAAATCCTGGAAGACCCCCAGTTTAGTTTCCATTCCTGTTCTCTCTGCATTTGCCCTGCTCACCTTGTCTGCCATGTAATTTTTCTGTGATGGAATGTAGGATGCTTGTAGAATGATGTGTACTGTAAAGCTACGTCCCAAGCTAACAAGACTAGTCTGCACTGGGGTAAGAGCGGGTTCTTCCTTGCTTGCTGATTGTTTGTAACAACTTAAAGAGGTCTTGTGGAAACAAAGCTGATTCAGAGTTGTGTGCCTTGCTAACAGCAAGCATATATTTTATATGTATGTGCTTGCATCTGTTCTTGTCATCCTAGATACTTTTCACTTGGATCCCCCCCTGACACAGCTCCTGAAGAAAATTCTAAAGTGTCTGTGGTGATTGACTGCTGTGGAGCAGGAGAGGAGAAGGGGAGAGATGGAAGTTAGGGATATCTGATGTCACCAACAAGGGATTTTTCTTCTCACAAATCCTAGAACTGGAATTTGAAAAGATAATAGGTGTTGGTGCTGGTCTCAAAGAAACTTCAGATACTATTGCATCTTTCTCATGTGGAGTCCTGCCAGGGGTATCACTAGAATCATAGGTAACATGAGACCCAGAATTTTGAGGTATTCCCTTGCAGAGACCAAAGTCTGAGTGGGAAATCCCTGAAATAGATCTAGATAGTAATATTTTTTTTCCTGTAGAAGAAGTCTCTTTGTGCTGAGGTGTCTAGCTAGCATCCTAGGAATACAATCCTATGTGTTGGTGTTAAAAAATAACTTTGAATACTGTCTTGGAATCCCAGCTTGTGGAAGAGATTTCTCATCTAAGACAGAAATGCCTGACCCTTTGAAAAAGAGTCTGCAAAGAAAACAGGTCATCTAAATATGACAAAAAAATGTGGATACCCTGTAGCCAGTAATGAGCTATAACTGAAGTTAGAAATTTTGTGACACAGAGAGAGATGTTAATGTTCAGACACACAAAACCATAAGAAAGTTGAAATCAGCATGAATATGGATGTTATGATAAGCATCCTTTAAATATAGTGTTACCAGAAAACCTAAATGAGGAAGAAAGGTTAAAAGGTTGTGAAGTGAGATCATTTTGAACATGGGCACTATCACAAATTGGTTTTGTAAAGAAGTATCCAGCACTGGTCTCCAGGCATTTTCTTTCTTTCTTTGGCACCTAAAACTTCCTTGAAAAAAACTTTCCCAAACTGGTAAGGAGTAACTGTCTCTATTACTCCCTGAGACAACATGGGTTGCAGAAAAAGGAGAACTAGAAACTTTGGTCTGTTGGATCAGCAATAACTCCCTGGAAGGGAGGACTTTCTTCCCACTGCCATCTGTACACTTTGTTGAATAATATTCAGAACCCATTTGTCTGACACTATCTGTTGCCAAAAATTAAAATGGAGATTCAGACTTTCTGGAAGAAATAAGGGACTTCCAGGGTGGGCGGGCTGTTGGGGAACAAGGTTCCTTATATAGCCTTTTTGACTTTTTGACTGTCCTTTATTTTTGTGGGTTCCTGCTTTCTTTATGGAACCTCTTTGCCATGGTTTTTAAATATCTGCTTACCAGCATTTTGCTGATACTATTTTTGCTTCTTGCCAAAACTGGATGAGGAGTAATACAATCCCTTGGAAAGTTTGGAAAAAGGAGGGCTGAAAAATCTGAGAGATTCCCCAAATCAGCTTATCCCTCTCATCACATTTTTTGATAACTTCTGCAGCAGAGTCCAAATACTAACTCTGTGTCCAAAGGAGAATTTAAAAACTCATTTTTTAAATCTTCTGGGAGGTTTTGAGAATGTGGCCAGGCAAATCTCAATACAGTACCAATGGCAACAGCCCTGGATGAAGTACGAACTGAATGATAAACACACTAAGCAATGAGTAGTGACCTGTGAAGTAGAATAAACAAACCACTCAAATCAGATTTTTCCTCACAGGAAGAAACTGCAGATAATGTAAGATGCCTGTAGAGTGTGATGTATTGCAATGCTATATCCCAAGCTAACATGTTTCATTGTGGTATTCTCTGTTAGCAACTTGATGAGTCCTGGGGACTAAAGGTGATTTCACAATTAGTAGAAATTTTAACAATTCAAAAACCTGAAAATCAAAGTTGTAAAAGCATAAGTCCCCCCCCCCCCCCAAATTTATCAACTCTTTTACCATCCTTGCAAAGGTATCAAACATATTATTGAGACATAAAAATGTTTAAAAAGTATTAATTGAGCACTTTCATCCCCTCAGAACGGGGACTTCATCAGAATACATGCCTTCTATTAAGTCCAACATTTATAGCCCGATGTGTCGATGACATCACAGCTGTGATATACCAACTCTGAGATCATACTACAGTGAGGAAAAGGGCAAATTCCAGATGGTGGCCAACTGTTACTTTGCCCTAGGAAAATTTTAATTTAAAAGTCTGATGGTTTGTGGTTTTCACAAAAAGGGTCCAATTAATAGAGTTTTGATCATTAGTGGTTGCAATTAAGTGATATAAACCCTATTGAGGAGGTCTGCTTCTCATAAATTGGAAGTTTATTTCAGAGCAATGGCAGTCTCTGGGAGACATGTTCTGTTAATGTTACTGGCAAGGTTGAGATCCCTAGAGCAAGTGACTCTAGTGCCATTTGATTTGCCAGATGTGCAGCATTTTCATCAGGTCGGAGCCAGAGACTACTCTGTAGGCCAGATGCAAGTCACCTCTCAGTAGCGTATATGATACAGAGTACAGTGACAGGTCTATCAGTCTATGTAGGTCATGGTTTGGAGGCCCTGTATTTTCTTAGTGAGAAACCTTTGTGGTCTCTCCAGTTGCTGCAGGAGTCTAGTGAGATAGATGCAGAAGGGAGCATTTTACTCTTATTAATGGTCTGATTAGGGTCGGGTAAAGTGGGGTTATATCATCCTTAGACCTGGATGCAATGCCTTTACTTATGAGATACACAATGTAGAAGGCTTTCCTTACCACCGTGGAAACCTGGTGGTTAAAGTTCAGATTGCTGTCGACCTGTGTTCCCAGATCTCACACCACTGGGTTTGAACTTAGACAGGTGCTGTCAGTATTGTAATTAATGGGGAATTCAGCCTTGCCAAATGGGATAATAGTGCACTTTTTTGCATTTAGTTTTAGACTGTGACTTTGTCACCAGTCATTTATTTGTGTTAGCCCCTCCTGTAATATGTTAACATTGTTGGGGGACTCAGTGATTGTGCCTGATTTACAATCATCAGTGAACTTACTAAGCCAAAGGCCATCTTCTTTAGCCTGGATGTCTAAGAAATACATTCCAAATAGTAAAGGGCCCAGTACAGATCCTTGCGGTATGTCACTGGTGATGGGTCTATTGGTAGAGGTGGCGTCACCAACTTTGACATTATGTGTTCTGTTGGTGAGCCAGTTAGCTACCCATCTAGTGATATAAGGGTTAACACCTAGGTGGGAGAGCTCCTCAATGATACCCGAGTCGGGAATTGTGTCTAAGGCTTTGGCTAGGTCCAGATAGGCAGTATGCACTGTCTTACCTTCATCCAGAGTTTTGGTGACTTTCTTGATGAAATCTACCAAGTTCAGTAAGCACGATCTACCCTTAACAAAGCCAAGCTGGGTTGGGTCTAGAGTTTGAAGGTTGCCTATATCTTTGTTGATAAGGTTCATGATGATACTTTCCATGGCCTTGCAGATGAGGCTGGTTAGACTTATGGGTCTATAGTTCCCAGGGTCGGTTTATGAGCCCCCTTTATGCAAGGGGATTACTGCTGCCATTCTCCATTCTGCTGGTACAAAGCCAGTTCTCAGGCCACTGTTAAAGAGAATGGCAAGTGTGTCAGCTAGGTCCTGTTTTAGATTGCTTAGGAAGCAACCTGGGATGTTATCTTGCCCCATTGAAGCATTGTTTTTGGCCTTGGAGAGCACAGTTATGACCTGATCTTTAAAGATACTAGGTAGAGAACTGGTGTCAGGTATGCTTTGGGGTATGGCTGGTGGGATAGAGGGGTGAGGTTTGCACCAAATCTGATTTTGGACTTAGTTAAAGAATGCCTTATGATTGTCATTGGCTAGGGATGCTATTTTAGCTTCATAATTAGCTTTAGAAGACTTTACAAGACTTCTGATTTGGTTGTTCAATCTGTGGAGGAAATTTTTCCTCTGCAGAAGATGCTGCTTCTTGTTCTTAGACATCGGTTTCTTCCTTTTGTTATACAATCTGTTTATACTAGAGGTTCACCAAGGTGACTTGTTTTTTTTGGGAGGGCCTGGTTTTAATCTGGTCATGTATAGCCAAGTCTATACAGTTGCTAAGATGATTATACAGGGCATTTGTGAACATCTCTGCATAGGCATCATTATTTCCTGTGATTGCAGGGGGTATAAAACTTTTTATACCATCACTTAGTAGACTATAGTTTACTTTGGAGAAGTTCCTTAGTCTTTTTGCTCCTTTGGTGGTCTGGAGTCCAGTATTTACTTTGAATGAGACTGATTTATGGTCTGACCTTACCAGGGAGGGCATCACACAGGGGGCAGTGCTCTGACCACCCATGTTAGTGAGCACCATGTCAAGGACATTAGAGCCCCTTGTGGGGTTGCAGACTATCAGTTCCAGAGCATTTGCATTGACAAAGTCCAGGAACCTCTGGGCGAGCATGATTGCTCTCATGCATGTTACCCAGTTGATGGAGGGATAATTGAAATCTCCCATGACTAAAGTGTTGGGCTGTATGGCAAGTGACTTCAGTAAGTACAGGTAGGCATTGTTCTTCTCTTGGTTCATGGAGGGGGACCTATATCTAGCAGTGATGTAGTAGGGTGTTTTGCCTATAGTTAACTGGGCATGGAGTGGTTTGTAGTTTGAGAAAGTCATACTGTTTGACCAATCTGGAGGTGTATTTGGCTTTAATGAAGATGGGTACACCTCCACCTTTGGTTCTTTCACAGTCATTCTGAGGTCTTACTATGTGGAAGGCATTGTAGCCTTGCACAGCTAGGGTACTCCCTGCAGTCTTGAACCATGTTTCAGTGACTGCACAGACATAAGTTCTTGCAAAGTGAGGAATGCTTCCAGGGAGTGCAGTTTCATGTTTAGATTCCTAGCATTAAGCAGCAGAACCTTGAGTTTGTCTCGAGTCTATTTTGCTATGTCAGAAATTTTGTTGTTTTGATATTGCCTAAAAAAGGCCATATGGGGGAAGCAAGGACCTTAGCCAGTATCCGAAAGCCTATGGGAGATAAATGCAGATCATCTCTGGCAAACCAGCATGGCCTGTCGACCATGTCTTCCCAGGATGACAAATACTGGATCTCCCTGGAATGACACCAGAAGCTAAGCCAATTGTTGAAGTCAATTATTTTTTGTTTATATTGTGGCTTCATCCTGGGTGAAGTTAGAATGCTGCTTAGGGCTAGGGTCATATCTGCCTGGGACACATAATCTGAGAGTTCAGTCATGTCTCTTTTCATATAGCTCATGGGGGTATATCTCACGTCATTCACCTGACAGAGTCATAACAGTACTTGTTGTTGAGTGACTTGAGTGCATGCATGATCTGTTGGATCTTAGTACCCAATAGACAGCTAACCATAACCTTCTCCTTATCCAGCTTGGTGAGGGGGGCATCTGTGGGTCTCACTATGGTGTCTCCTATGATCAAGACATTAGGTTTTGAGGTGTTTTGCCTTAGGGGCTTATTTGGTGAGGCACTGATATGTGTGTTGTTATGTGTACTGGTTTCTATACATGTTGATGTGTGCAGATAATTTGCAGTTGGAGCTCTCTGATCTTTTGGTAGCTTTCTAGTGACTACCTCTGTGTATGTGGATTTATGTGTTGTGTCCTGAACTTGTGTGAGAGGTAAAGTGCGTGAGCTGACAACCTGTTTGATGGTTTGCTTTTTGTTACATGAGAGGATTGTTTCCAAACTGACAGTGTAATTACATCTCTCACATACGCTATTTGTTTGTTTCAGGACTAAGTGGTTGTCAGTATTCATGAAGCAATTACTGTATTGCATCAGGATACCCAAGTCAATCAGGCTGGCCAAAGAAATAGTGGGAAACTGACCATCCATAATGGCAAGTTTATACCATAGTACTTTTGGGGAGTCGGTAAGTTATATCAGTTTGTGATGTAGGAATAACAGAGGGGCTTATTTTGTTAATAGTTTAGGGTGAAGAGCTGTGGCAATGCTGCTCAGTGTGCAGTTGAGTTGCCTGCAGAGCAACAGGGGAATTGGAAGGGTTCTAGTGACATACATCTAGGGAAAATTTAAGTTGCCAGGCATTGCACTAATCCCTGTTGTGCGATGCTCAGCTACATGCAAATCTGAGGCTTAAATACAGGAGAGATTCAACAGTTTTAAGATACACTACCAATGGGAAAGCTCCAAGCTGAGCCTTTCTCTAACAATCCCAAACTCCGATGGAACTTGAGTTACACACTTCTGCCACATGGGTGCAGGGAGGCCCTCTTAATGTAAGATGGCTGATTTAGAGCACAATGCTAGCAAACAGTCTAGATTCAACAAGTCTGAATCTAGCCTATACTATCTAAGGGAGTAGTACAGAATTTTAAAGTACAGAAGAAAATGCAGACACTATCAGCAAAAATCAAGTCAAATGTTAAGGGCCAATATATTGAACATAGATATGAATGTCTGTATGGAACAGATGGATAATATGATACACAAATTTAAGGGTAGAGACTACAATGGTGAACTGTTACAAGGATTAAAATGTGAAGTTATTAATGACAAACAAGGAGCTGTGAAACTTTATTTTACAGGTAATGTGAACCAAGAGCCCATGCCTTCTAGGAATAATGAACAAACAGGGATAAGGTATATTATTACCTTTAATAGAAGAGCAGATGGAGTGAGGAAGATTGTCTCAGATAATTGGATAATTTTACAGACTCTACCTGAATTGAGACAAGTTATTGGTAATAAACCGAGTTTTACATATAATATTAGTCAGAACCTTAAACAACATATATGTTACAAAGATGTTAAGGAACCATTTTTCTCCAAAGGAAAAAGGAGGGTAAATATGAAGTTGACCTTTGATGCAAAGACTAGGGTGCCACTTACTTATAAGAATGACATATGTGTGATATTGTGAAGAAGAATTGGCCTATCTTAATGACTGATGAGACCACTAAAAAGATAATGGGAAATGTACCATCATTTAGCTTTAAAATTGTCCCTCTTTAAAAAGGCAGCTTTGTTATAATTCGGGAAAGTCAGGTGAAATAAATGGATCATTGTTGTCCAAAGGGCACCCATACCTGTCAATCCTGTACAGCCTGTAGCTATATATATAGTAGCAGAGGTTTTACCCATCCAGTAACTAATAAGACATTTGTTCCTAGATTTTATGTGGACTATGCCTTTAGAAATTTGGTTTATTTGGATAGTTGTCAAAACTGTACTTGTTTTCATGTTGGGAAAACCAATCGCTCCCTAAGGGAGAAAATTTTGGAGCATGTTAGGGATATACAACATAAATGTATGAACAGTGCTCTAGCCAAGCATGTTATTGTTCATCCCACACATAGTTTTTCTTTTTTGGTTTTACAGATGTTTAATAGTAGCTCTGGGGGGGGGTGATATTATTGTTATAGTAGAAAAGGCAGAATTGAAATGGATTATTACACTGTGTGCACATAGAGCCTCACGGCTAAATGTTAATGTACCTTTAAAACCTGTACTCAGGACACAGACATTAGCTTATTAAGTCTAATTAATAACTGCTATATATTTGAATTGAGTTTTAGTTTGTTTTATGTTGTGGTCAGAAAAAGTGCATTTAATGCATGAAAGCACTTACCAGTATTTATTTCTAATTCCTCCATAAAAACAGAAAAAAATGTCTACTGTGTAACTTTGCCAGCAACTATTTTATACTTTATTATTACCCTCCTCTAACTAGAAGTTAAAGATCTCCCTCTATTTATATTTTGGGAGAAGATATAGATGCAGTACTTATTTCACTTCAGTGCAGATTCCATGAAGCATACACTGTTCACTAAAACCATGTTCGTGTTGTGGTGGAGTACCATTTTGTATTCAGTAAGCAGTTCTACATGGTGTGCAGAGCCATGCAAACATGATAAACATTGTGGCATGCTAATTACAGCATAAGTAGCTGAGCTGAACTGTATACTAATCAATCAATTCAAGATAGAGGAGCTATTCAACAAATTATAAGGCAATCATGTAGACTCAGTGTAGGTTTTCTTTACAAATTCCAAAACCTACTGGAATACAGCCATGAAAGTACTCTACACAAAAACACTGTTAGGGGCAGCAGTTGCTGTTATACATATGTATGTGCAACAGGCAGAAATCTATGCTGATGCTGCTGTAAATAGACCATGGCCAAGAAGGAAAAGGGTGTTTAGACCCCTGTTAACTTACCATGGTCTGCATGATATGGAAATTGTAGAGTTCTATAGGCTGGATAGAGATACACTACAGAAACTCTGCAACCTCCATCGTCCACAATTGAAAGCAAGGGCGAACCAAGGGGAACCAATACCTGTAAAGACTTAAGGTATGTGTATCACTCAGAGTTTTAGATACAGGAGCCTTTCAGAGGCCAAGAGAGCATATGCTGGGGACAGGCATCAGCATCCAGGATCCTACATCAGTTCTTGAATGTCATGCTGCAATATGCCACTGATTACATACAAACATGGAAATATCAGGATGATTGCACAACAGTTTATAGAATCCAAGGAGTAATACATAATTCATCTGTTGTGAATACTTCCCACACAGTTTTCACAAAATGTGTACACATGTACAACATAAAAGTAAATTGTATATGATTGCTAGGCACCTCTCACTGTGCCCAGTACTCCCCTGCTGGTGTCTATGGGCCATCTTAGAAACATTACACCCATGTGTCATTGACAATATAGCACTGTACATTGCCATGGAATAAGATAGAAAAGACTGTATGGTAACCAGTTCTAACAATGACACTTGTAATGACAATTAATAAGGCTGAGTATCTGTGAATGGTAAAAATACATGTGTCAAGGTGTATAAGAAGTGCACACAGATAACAGTTTAATCCCCTAATGAATATAAATAACATTTCTGTTCATAACATGTGAACAAATCTAGCATGTACCTAAAAAATGCAAGCATACTTTAGCAACATCAGCAGACTTCTGTGCAGATAAATCTAAAAGAATGTCAATCCTCTGTGTTCTACAAATACACAAGTTTTCTCACCTTCAAGTTCCCTAGCTACATGGTTACCTTGCTATAGCAAAGACTTATGCATCTGAGCACAGTGAAGATACAAATGAGGTGTGAATCCATTATTTATTTATTTTTATTTATTTATTTCCAGTTTGATAACCAGGGTTGTCCACTGGGCTCAAGGAACCTGTCTTCAGTGGTGGCCAGGGGAGAAAAGCTCCAAAATTACAAAGATAAATAAAAATGCAATACAATAAACAGTAAAGTAAAGAATACAATAAAAAAATAACATAAAATGCAATTATGAATAAGACATAGTGTTATATAGTATTTTAAACAAGAATATAAAATGAAACAGTGAGTTGTAGCAAAAATGCAGTGCAAATAGAAGAGTATAGAAGACTTGAGGATAGTTCCTGAAGAACATGCATGGTAAGTAGGAAGGGTATTGGAAAGTAAACAGAGTAGTAGGAATAAGTACGTAAAAGTAGAGAAAGGAGAGAGAGGTAGTTGAGTAGGGAAGTAAGAGAATTGTTAATTAGAAGGGAACAGATGAGGAAAAAAGGGGTAGGGAGTTATAGAAGGGGGAAGGACGGTAAAGTAAGTTGAAGAGAGTTGGATGCAAATAGAAGATAGAGTAATTTATTAGTCAAATGTTATATAGGTTTAGAAGGAAGAAGTATAAAGAGAGAGAGAGAGACTAGAGAAAGAACACTATGTATAGTACATACACTATATACATTAAAGGTTCATAAGTTATGTTAGAAATGTTGAAGGGAAGCTGTTGGGCAGAATGCCAAGGTGTAGAAGTAATTAATAAAGAACAGGTAGGAGTGAGTTTATTAGGATTAGAGGGGCAGAGAACAATTACATTTCCAGTTAAGGGAGAGATGAGAATGGAGCTGGGATTTGAAGAGTTCAAAGTTATTGGAGGTTCTTATTGAGGGGGGAAGAGAGTTCCATTTTTTTGCTAAGGAGTAGGATAGCAGATACTGGCCAGCAGGACGTTTTGGTTTGTGAATAGAAAGTTGATTTTGTTGTGCGGATCTTAGGGGTCTGTGAGGAGTATAAGAAGGAAAGAGGTTTGCTAGAGCAGGGCATGCAGTAGGATTATTGATTTATTTGTGGGCTGTAGTGAGTTGGAGGTAGTTGAGGTAGTTGGGAAGTTCTAGCCACTTTAGCATGTGAAGGGAAGAGCAATGGTGGGAGGAGTGTTTAGATTTAGTAGCGAATTTGGAGATTTTGTTGTAGCAGATTTCTAGTTTTGCGGAGATGGAGGAAGCAAGGTTGGTTAGTAGAGGGGCACTGTATAACAGTGAAGGTAGTAAGTAGGTAGTGGCAAGAGTATGCCTGGTAGAGGGAGAGAGGAAGTGTGAGTTTCTGTATAGTAAACCAAGTTTTTGATAGTTTTTTTTATATTTGATTGGACATGCATATTGAATTTTTGGTGTTCGTTGATAGTAACACCGAGAAGTTTAGCGAAGGGGACAACTTCTATTGGGGAGTTGGTATTACTGATAATATTGAAAGATTGTTTGTCAAGGAGTATGGTTTTAGAGGGAGAGAAAAGTAAGATTTTGGATTTATTAGCATTAAGAGAGAGAGGTAGTTTTGAAGCATCCAGTTCTCAGTGGCTGTGAAGGCAGATTGGGTAATTGCTTGGAGAGCAGGAAGATTAGGAGCAGAGCAGATTAAAGTGGAGTCATCTGCATACTGCACTATTTTAGTGTTGGGAATGGCTGCATGGAATTCATTGATAAATATATTGAAGAGCATTGGACCAAGTATTAAACCCTGGGGAACCCTGGTTGGCGTGGGAAGGAAGATTGAGGTACCTGTTTTCCATTTCACAGCCTGGGATCTGTCAGAAAGATAACTCTTAAACCAGGTAAGTGAGTGTTGAGCGAGATTGTGGTTAGACAGTTGAGTTAGAAGGTGTGAGTGAGAGACAGTGTTGAATGCCTTGGATAGAGCTAGAAGGACAGTGGATACAATTTCTCCAGAATCACGAGCATGGTTTACTATGTCAGGAAATGAGAGGAGAGCGGTTATTGTACTATGGCCGGGGCGGAAGCCATGTTGAGTAGGAGAGAGGAGGTGATTGCTGATAAGGAAGGGCAAAAATTGTTGGTGGATGCATTTTTCTAGAATTGTTGATATTGGGGAGAGAATGGCTATTGGATGGAAATTAGAAATGTTATTGTTTTTGCCTCCTTTGTGAAGAGGTAGGATATAGGCAGCACACCACAATTTGGGAACGTAAGATTCATGAATGGATCGGTTGATGAGAATGCTAATGGGGATGGTAATGGCATCGGCAGTAAGCTTTAGAAAGAGTGAGGGGATATTGTCAGGGGCATTGGAGCATGGCTTGAGTTTGGTGAGAAGCTTTTTGATGTGAGAGATAGAGATGGGTTTTAGGTGGAAAATAGGGGGAGGGGTGGGAGAGGGAGATTGGGTGGAGGAAGGGAAGGTAGGGTTGAGTGGAGGGGAGGAGATGTTATTGGGGAAGGTCTTAGTGAGTTCAGCTATGGAGTTGGTAAAGAAAGAGTTGAATAGGGTTGCAATTTTTGTGTATGTTTTATTATTATCAGGACAAGGATTGTTTTTTTGTACCTGGGTGCAGAAGAGAGTTGATGGAGTTCCAGAATTGTTTAGGGTTATTTGAATGGGTAGACTGAAGTTTAATGTAGTAGGATTTTTTTGTCTTTTGTAATAAGCTTTTTGGTTAGGTTACGGAGCTGCTTATATTTCAGAAGGGTGTCAGGGAGTTTTTTCTGATGGTAAAGTTTCCAGGTCTTGTCTCTTTGTTGCATAAGTGATTTAGTGTCTTTAGTTAGCCATGGGGCAGAGTAAGGTTTTATTCGCTTTGTTCTAGGAGGGGCTTGAGCATTTAGAATATCTAGAAAGGTTGTATTAAAGAAATCTACAGCTTTATCTAGGGGAATAGATTTTAGATTGTCCCAGTTTGTTCATTTAAGTGTTTCTGAGAATATAAAAGGGTTGAAGTTTTTGAGATTACGAGTATAGGTATAATGGTGTTGATGAGGGGAGGAGTGGGTAACTCGGAGAATGAAAGCTGGGAGATGGTCACTCATGGTATCTGGTAGGATACCAGAGTGTGATATCTTATTTGGTTGAGAGGCTAAGATCCAGTCCAGTGTGGATCCTGGGGGGGTTGATTCTATTAGGTCTGGTCACGCCGATTGTTATTTGGGTAAAGTTGAGTAGATGAATAGATAAAGAGGGATTACTGTTATTAATTTTGTTCCAATCTATATTCACATCACCTAGTATGTAAGTTTTTCATTTAATGTTAGTTGAGGACCATAGTAGAATATTTTCAAGAGTAGGGATATTATTTCCAGGGGGAATGTAGATGCTCATAATGCAAATACTTTTATAGTTATTCATTTTGAGTATCCCTATGACTAATTCAGCATTGCTAAATTGAGGAATGGGTTTTGGTAAGGAGTTAGGTTAAGTAGGCTGTTATAGATTAATGCTACTCCTCCTCCTTTTTTGTTTTAGCGGTTGCATCTGAGTGCTTGAAAGCCAGGGGGAGGGATCTCAAAGTCAGTGATGTGGGGCTTTAGCCATGTCTCTGAGACTAATACTATGTCTGGAAGAGTATAGTTAAGCCAGGCATGAAAGAGAGTTATTTTATTTTTTTAAACTCTGGGTATTGATTGTAACTAGTTTAAGGAATTTGTGGTTGGAGGTATTGGGTAAGGTAGGGGGAGAAAAGGTAGTTGTTATCTGAGGACCAGGGTTGGGTTGTATGTCTCCTGCTAGGAAAAGCAGGTTAGAGGAAGAAGGGAATGGGATCTTTGGATTACCTATAGTAGTTTGTGGAAAGAACAATTTTGTTTTGGGGGTATGGAGTTTAATTGAGTAGGGGAGCAGTTTGAGTTTAAAATAGTGAAGTGAGTTTGGTTGAATTAGACTGGGGGATATGGTGTGAAAGTAAGATGTGAAGGGGTGGAGCTGGTGGGGGACAGTGGAGGTGGAGGAGTAGGAGGGTGGAGGAGGTTTGTAAGAGGAATAGGAAGTAGCAATGAAAGCAGTTAGTAGGAGAAGTGTAGTTACAGTATATATGAGGAAAATGTGAGGAAGTGGAGATGTCATCATTGTTAGAGTTAGATTAAAGGGGATGCATCAGGATATGTAGGGGTGTTTAGGATAAGAGGGAGGAGAGACTGAGAGAAAGGAATATATGAGACAGAGAGGGAGGGAATACTTAATTGAAAGGGTTTAGGGGAGGAGTAGGGATGGGATTGGTTGGAGGTTAGGGGGAGGAGAGATGTAAGTATAAATGTAGGACTGCTGGGGGTGGGTGGAATTTGGGGGTAGGGTAGGGGAGCGGAGCCATTAGAATTGCTGAATCCCAACTTTTGGCTTTGTGTAACAGATATAAAAGTAGTGTAGGCACTACCGCAGTGATTTTTGCTAATGGATTACAGCTGTGAATGTTTAATGGGAAGGAGAAGGAATATATGACAATTCAGACTCCCTTACCTACAGTGGTTGTGTCAGCCAGGTTAGACTTACAAAGTGTAGAAGTGATTGTTTTATGACTTTAAATGGAAGTAAGCAGCACACATTTTGCAGTTTCTGTTCAGTAATATCCATCCTCTTCTGCATTTGTTGAAAACTTTATATTATTGTCATTTAATATATATTTTCACACATTTTAAGGACAATTATACAAAATGCCTTACTTACTGCATGTCTCAGATTACTGCTCAGATAAGATAAGAATGAACACCCTAGAAAGATAAGACAGAGCTGTATTTTTGCAAACAATAGTTATAAATGGTTGTGTGATCACTCATTGCACTATATCTGAAATTAACACATGGGTACAAACAACTCAAAAGTGTACAAGTGACATGTCTCTTGTTAATACTGTGGATGATTTTGGTCTTGCTTGTATGCATAATGATTTTCATTCCTGCTGCAAAGCTGTTTCTGTAGCAAAGAGAGATAAGATACCCTTACTGTGTTTTGTAGGTTCATTTGTGAGAGAGTTCAAATCCAAAATTGTGTAAAAAGCTTTCATGTGTACTAACATTTACTTTGTACTGTTGTTTATTTTATAGATTTTTTCATAGATAAAACAAGTTAAGCTTTGCTTCTCACATTTGCACGTCACTTACTGTCACACAAACTTAGACTAATGGACCACACATGAAGCAGACAGAACACCTGCAGACAGGATGCTGACATTCTCGATTTCAAAAAGGATACATTGTTGCATCTTTTGCTTTCCATCATGCAAACCCAATAAGTAGTGTTGCATGGCAGTTAGCAACCTTCCCCAACACCTGCAGGTCTAGAACACATGCAGAGATGAAGCAGACAGTAAACAATTTCAGAATGGATACATTCTATCAAGTAGTTTGGGCACCAAACAAACATGCTAAGTGTCATTGCATGGTCGTTAACACTCAGAAGTTAATAATGAATAGGAAAATATACAACTGTTGTTTGACTATTCTTGTGGCAGCATGTGTAAGTGTAGGGCTGCAGTACAAATGGTCCTGGGTTCTAATACATGAAATACAAATATTTTTACTGTTGTTCCATCTCACTTTAAATTAAATATCACATAAAAATAAATATAACTATAAATAATAAGTATGTATAGCAGTGGAGCTCACATGAATTATATGTATGACTGAGGGTATACTGACTACTGTGTTTCTGTAATTATAATTGTGCTGTCTGGCCTTGAATAACCTTCAGACTTCAATAAGACTCATACACACATGAGTGTCCAACCCAGTACCTTATCGGGTCACACACATACATGATTACCCCCTCAATCTCTCATGTGTATTTACAGTGGATATAAAAAAGCATACACACCCCTGTTAAAATGCCAGTTTTGTGATATAAAAAATGAGACTACAATAAATAATTTCAAAACTTTTCCCACCTTTAATGTGACCTATAAACCTGTACAATTCAATTGAAAACAAACAAATCTGTTAGGGGACAAAATATAAAAAATAAAAAAAGTACAATAAGCTGGTTGCATAAGTATGTACACCCTTAAACTAATACCGTGTTGAAGCATCAGTTAATTTAATTACAGCATTCAGTCTTCTTGGGTACACACCTGCCATCAATTAAAGAGACTCTGATTAACCCCAAATAAAGTTCAGCTGTCCTAGTTGGATTTTCCTGACATTTACTCAGTTGCCTGCTACAGCAAACGCCATGGTTCGCAGAGAGCCTACAAAGCATCAAAGGGATCTCATTGTTGAAAGGTATCAGTAAGGAGAAGGGTATAAAAAACTTTCCACAACATTGGATATACCATGGAACACAGTGAAGACAGTCATCAAAAAGTGTATAAAATATGGGACAACAGTGACATTGCAAAGAACTGGACGTCCCTCCAAAATTGATGAAAAAACAAGATGAAAACTGGTCAGGGAGGCTGCCAAGAGACCTACAGCACAACTGAAAGAGCTGCAGGAATTTCTGGCAAGTACTGGTTGTGTACTACATGTGACAACAATCTCTCGTATTCTCCATATGTCTGGACTATGGGGTAGGGTTGCTAGATGGAAGTCTTTTGTTACAGAGAAAAACATCCAGGCTCACTAAAATTTGCAAAACAATACATCAAGTCTCCCAAAAGCATGTGGGAAAATGTGTTATGGTCTGATTAGACCAAGGTTGAACTATTTGGCCACAATTCCAAAAGGTACGTTTGGCACAAAAACAACACTTTGCATCACCAAAAGAACACCATCCCCATGGTAAAGTAGGGTGGTGGCAGTATTATACTTTGGGGTTGCTTTTCTTCAGATGGAACTGGGGCTTTAGACAAGGTGGAAGGAATTATGAACAGTTCCAAATACCAGTCACTTCTGGCCCAAAACCTTTAGGCATCTGCTAGAATGCTGAAGAAGGATTTCACCCTTCAGCACGACAATGACCTCAAACATACATCCAAATCAACAAAAGAATGGCTTCACCAGAAGAAAATTAAAGTTTTGGAATGGCCCAGCCAGAGCCCAGACCTAAACCCAATAGAAAATCTGTGGGTAATCTGAAGAGGGCTGTGCACAAGAGATGCCCTCACAATCTGACAGATTTGGAGCACTTTTGCAAGTAAGAGTGGGGAAATATTGCCAAGTCAAGATGTGCCATGCTGATAGACTCCTATCCAGGAAGACTGAATGGTGTAATTAAATCAAAAGATGCTTCAACAAAGTATTAGTTTAAGGGTGTGCACATTTATGCAACCAGCTTATTGTACACTTTTAATTTTTTATATTTTTCCCCTAACAGATTTGTTTGTTTTTCAATTGAATTGTACAGGTTATAGGACGCATTAAAGGTGGGAAAAGTTTTGAAATGATTTATTGTGATCTCATTTTTTATAGCACAATAAACTTGCATTTTAACAGGGGTGTGTACACTGTTTATATCCACTGTATATATAATTCATGAGTATGTCTCAGAAGCACTTCTTCTGTGGCAAGAATGGAAAATCACCACTGTGGAAGAAAATGATTTGTCACTTATGCATAGGTTTGAATCCCACATTGTAAAAATCAGTTTTATCAGTGTATAAAGCCAAGCCAAAAATATGTCAGTCCTGAAATGTATGCCCCCAGTACATGTCTCCAAAGGTAAATCACTTAACAGTTACAGCAGCAGACAACCCTGATACTAATACCAAGTGTCAGATTAGCCTTCCAGTTTCCAAAACTGCTTTCCTCTCTGTTTGGCACTATTGCTCTCTACTTAACATTGCACAAACATGGTTGGCATTGTTGTTTGGGTTTGCACACTACTAGTAAACATGATAACATACATTGGTGGTAAATCATTCTTAGCTATTTCTGTTCTCCCTGGTTGGATGTGTCTGGTTATAGAAGGGAAGATGCCTAATTTAGGATGCAGAAGTGGGGTGTTGAGAAGTTCAGAATTTTCATTGGACATCATTGTAAAGTGCCACAGTCAAAGGCACAGTTAATATTCTGTACCATATTTTCATGTTACACTGTTAAAGAGATGGATAGCTGTGTTTTTTCCTACATCCCTCCTGCACATTCTTATAATGATTTCCCTTTGTTCTTCCCCCTGCTTGTTCCCCATTTCACCATTTTCATATCTACCCCAGTTTAACACCTTCAATCTGGTCACACACAATACACATATGTAAAAAAAAAAACAGCAGTGGAGCCCTTCACATTTTGTCCTCTATGTTTGTGTAGAGTTTGGCATCACACATCATTGCCAAGTGACTGTGAATGGACCTTCAATGTTGCACTTACCTCTGCGCAGTGCTGCTTAAACAGGCTGCACTAAAGTAACAGACAGTGCATGAAGAGTAAATAATTATTTCATTGCAATATAAATAGATATGTAAAGCTATTGACATAACCCTGGATTTGAATCCTATGTTATATGGCCTCCAAAAGAAATGTGTCAATGCATTTACACCTGCTACCACAGAGTCAGTTAAGCAACAGGTATGTTTCATACACTCAGTACTCAGAACTCTCATAATTTTATCACTGAGGCTTGCATTTGCTCATTGTTTAACAACAAGCAAACAGGGAAGGCAGTAGAAATGTGTATCTCACATGCGCAAACACTTTGCCATCAATCACACAATCCAGCTGCTCGGGGTGAACTATGAAAAGTGCAGAATAGCATGTATAACTTATGCCTACTGTCTCTTTTGTCTTCATGTCATGAAAGTAAATGTAAAAACACAAAGACAGAGAGTGCACTCTTTAAAGAAAGAACACATATTTATACTGCAGATATATATTACCTCCACCCATGGACTTCAAACGTATTCTCTCAGTCTTCTTCCTCTTTCAGCTGTTCCTTTTAGGGGTCACTACAGTAGATCATCTGTTTCCATTTCATCCTGTTCTCTGCATCTTGCTCTGTCACACCAACCACCTGCATGTTCTCTCTCACTATATCCATAAACCTTGTCTTAGGCCTTTCTCTTTTCTTATTACCTAGCAGCTCCATCCTTAGCATCCTTCCCCAATATACCCAGCATTCCTCCTTAGCACATGTCCAAACCAATGCAATCTTGCTTCTCTAGCTTTGTCTCCAAACCGTCCAACCTGAGCTGACCTTCTAATATACCTTCGATTCCTAATCCTGTCCATCCTCATCGCACCCAATGCAAATCTTAACTTCTTTAACTTTGCCACCTCTAGCTCTGACTCCTGACTTTTCATCAATACTACCCTCTCCAACCCATATAACATAGCTGGTCTCACCACTTTATTGCAGACCTTCCCTTTCACTTTTCTGGTACTTGTCTGTCACAAATCACTCCTGACACTCTTCTCCACCCACTCCAGCCTGCCTGTATTCTCTTTTCCAACTCTCTTCCACACTCACCATTACTCTGAACTGCTGATCCTATGTATTTAAACTCATCCACCTTCAGCAACACTACTCCCTGCATCCTCACCTTTCCTCTATCCTCCCTCTCATTCACACACATATATTCTGCTGACCTTCAATCCTCTCCTCTCTAGAGCATATCTCCACCTCTCCAGGGTCTCCTCAACCTGTTCCCTACTCTCACTACAGATCACAATATCATCTACAAACACCATAGTCCACGGGGACTCCTGTCTGATTTAATCTGCCAACAGTACTTTTTCACAAATATATCAACCACATTACAGAAATAAATAACAAGTGTTTCTTATATACCATGCACATCTTTATAATGATAATACACATTCAAATTTTCCAATACTTGTAGCAATGTGACAGCTGCTTGCATATAGTTTGTAACACTGTCTCTTAAAGTATACCTGCACATTGGAAACACAATAGCAAATGCTACACTTTGCACACTCATCAATCTGGTGACATGCAGAACTAATGTTTTGACAGGTGTACATAGCTATCCATTTCAGACAGGCCTCACTGTCCCAACCTAAGCAACCTGGAATACTATCTGGTGCCATTATGACCATGATTTTAACCTTGGAGAGCACAGATTTGACCTGATCTCTAGAAATACCTGGCAGAGGGCTGTTGTCAGGTATGCTTTGGGGTATGGCTTGTGGGTCGGGGGGGTGAAGTTTGTGCAAAATCTGTCAGCTAGCAAGTTGGCAATTTACTCCAGTGCAGCATCATGTTTAGACTCCTAACATTAAGCAGCAGAGCCTTGAGTTTGCCTCCAGTGGAGTTTTTTTACATCTGAACTTTTATTTCTTTGACATTGCCTGAAGAAGGCACTATGGGGGAAGAACGTGCCTTTGCAAGTAACCAACAGCCTAGAGGGCATAGGTCAGACCATCTCTGGCAAAGCAAAGTGGCCTGTCAGCCATTTCATTCCAGGCAGAAATATACTAAATCCCCCTGGACCGACAGCGGAAGCTAAGCTAATTGTTGATGTTGATCATTTCTTGTTTATATTGTGGCATCATCCTAGATGATGGTACATTCTACACACACACACACACACACACATATATATATATATATATATATATATATATATATATATATATATATTCACTGTGCACTCCATACTGTATCATGTTGATATGTGAATAGCGTTCATGCTACAACTGTCTTCAATGGCATGCCCTCATCTGCTGTACATTACCATGTTTCACCTGTCCTTTTTCTCTGTGTTCATTCCAACAATTCATCTGGATGTCCCTATTCAATACACACACTTCCCCTGTTTATTTACATTGTAGTCTATGCACCCTTACATATCGTTTCCACAACTTTTGTTCAGTTTGCCTGACCAGGTTTCCACACAGCTCTGCACTATATGCACTGCCGTGTAATGTGTTGGAACTATATACATTACTTTAGTAATAACCCTGCTAATTATTGTGGCATTTCATACAAACACGCGAACCTAGTTTGCCCATAGGTAAACAAGTTTACATGTGTGCAGCTGTTCGTGTTGTTGGTGTTGTGGTCATAACTACTAAGTACTGGAGCTATTTCCATGAAGAACAACTAGTGCTGATGGCACTTAGGTGTGCTATAATAATTGCTACAAAAACCTGTTGAAGTGCAAAGCGATTAGGCTATTTGAAGTGCAAGAGAAAAAGAACTAGCAAGATCTAAGGGAAAAACTGAATAGCAGACTTTCTGGCATCAGTAATAGTTTACCTCAGCTCGGTGCTGCTTGTTGGGATGGTGGCCTAATGGTTAAGGTGTTTGCCTTACAAACACAAGATGCAGGGTTTGAATCTCACAAGGGATAACTGGCTAAGCTTAAAATGGCTCACAAGGGCAGTTAGCTTAGTACTAATCTATGAACCTATGATTAAAGGTCAGTTCCCTGTGCTTTATCCTATTAACCTGGTGCACTTGGTCATTCTGAGGCAGATTAGCAACTGTCTCATGTACACAGACAACCCTCTCCTCTTACCTCCCAACACTCAGACTTGAGAGAGATGCACATATATAACCAAACTGTAAACTATGCACTCTCCAGCCAGGACTGGACTAGCTGTTCTAGAGGAGAAGGTCAACACCTGCACCACACCACATGGAACCCATAGCCCTCCAAAACACCCACTATCACAGCTCTCACATAAAAACACAAACCACACACCCACCTTCACGGAGGCTGTCAATAGAAATTTATCCAAACAGCAGAGACCTCCAAGATAGAAACACACTCAACCACCACAACACAGCACAAACCACAGGACACACAGCTCACCTCTACAGTGTGCCCCTCAACCTAAGCCCCTAAGGCTAAACACCTTACCCAATACACTAATCATAGGTGACTCAATAGTGAGGCACATAGATGTCCCACTCACTTGGTTGAATAAGGAGAAGGTAACAGTCAGCTGCCTATCAGGTACCATAATCTGACACATAACGTACGCACTCAGGTCACTCCACAACAAGTACAAATATGACTCTGTCATTGTCCATGTGGGTGTGAATGACCTGAGATACACCTCCCTGGACTCCATGAAAAGAGACATGGTGGAGCTTTTGGATTATGTGGCCCAGGCAGGTATGACACTAGTCCTGAGCAGTATCCTACCGTCGCAGAGAATGATACCACAGTACAAACAAAAAATGATTGACTTCAACAATTGGCTAAGTTTCTGTTGTCATTCTAAGGGGATACAGTATCTGTTTCTTGGGATGACATGATTGACGGACCTCGATGCTTTGCCAGAGATGGCCTGCATCTGTCACCCCTGGGTTTCCGGGTACTGGCTAAGGCGGGCCTTTTTTAGGCGGTGTTCCAAAGACCAAATCAACACCATAACAACTATAAATAAATGCAGTCTGAGAGTCATGTTGCTGAGTGCTAAAAGTCTAAATCTCAAAATGCACTCGCTCGAAGCACTCCTCAAAATCGAGAAAATCAACATTTGTGCTGTAACCACCTTGAAAAACTTCTCCAAAGCTGAATTTGGACTCCTAAAAACAGAGGTGGCTAACTTCATGGCACCCATGCCAATGGAAAATCGCTGCATGACTGCCAAATCATACACCAATGCACTGTACGAACATGTACATAAAAGCATGGAACTAGCCATACCCAACAGAACCAAGACACACTCCTTCAAAAAAAAGGAAGCCAATCTGGTGGTCCCTAGCCATTAATAAACTGTACAATTGAAGGAAGAAACTGTTTTAGAAAAAGGTGAAGTCCCAAGACAGGAAAAACTCCCTTATTAGCCTCAACAAAAAGTTGAGATCCCTCATCAAATCCTCTAAAGCCAGCTATGAAGGCAGAATCATGGCAGACACTAAAACAATCACAAAGCCTTCTATAGTTATATCAAGAACCTCCACAGCAATACCCAGTTTTTCTCTGAGTTACTGCACAATGGTATCTCCTATCTTGAGCCAACAGATATTGCCAACATACTGGCTGACAGATACAGTGCCAACTTTACCCCTCTCCCCCTTAAAGGATCAATCACAATACCAGAAGAATGCCAAGCACCCAGCATTACTGCAGCACAGGTTAAAGATGTATTGTCCAAGACCAAGACTTCAGCTTCCATGGGACCTGATAATATCCCTGGCTGTGTTCTACATGAACTACAATAAGAACTTGCAACACATCTGTGTGCCCTGTTCAGTCACAGCCTCACCTCGGGCTTTGTCTCTACCGAATGGTGCACTGCTACAGTCATCCCTAGCCATAAAGGGGGAGCAACTACAGACCCTGGGAATTATTGCTCCATTAGCCTGATGAATCTGATATGTAAAGCTATGGAGCACATCATCATGAACCTGATTAAGAAAGATATAGGAAATCTCCAAACTCTGGACCCCATGCAGTTTGGCTTTGTGAAAGGGAGATCATGTCTGCTCCACCTGGTTGACTTCTTTGAGTCAGTCACCAGGGCTGTGGATGAAGGTAAGGCAGTGCATACAGCCTACCTTGATATGTCCAAGGCCTTTGATACCATTCCTCACTAGGGGATTATTGATAAACTCACCAAATTAGGCATCAACCCCTATATCACTAGGTGGGTTGCAAATTGGCCCACAGATAGAACACACAGTGTGAAAGTATTGAACTCCAAGTCAGACTGCAGACCACAAATGGAGTCCCACAGAGATCAGTCCTGGGTCCTCTCCTGTTCAGCATCTACTTCTCAGAAGTCCAGGCCAACACAATTGGACTCTGGCTGACCAAGTTCACAGATGACTGCAAGCTGGGAGCCATTATTAACTCCCCAAGTGATGCAGACATCCTACAGAAAAGCCTCACTGAGACCAATGATTGGAGTCGATACCATGGCCTTAAGCTTAACGCCAAAAAATGCTTCGTCATCCCCTTTGGTAAAAACTCAGTTCCCACTAATTACCACATCGATGGGAGCCCACTGAACACTGAAGGCGTTATAAGAGATCTGGGGACCCAGGTTGACAGCAACCTCTCCTTCAGCCACCACATTGCCACTGTGGTCAGAAAGTCCTTCTATGTGGCACATCTCATTACCAAGGGTTTTGCATCCAAGAAGAAAGAGGTCATCATCTCTCTCTACTCTTTTCTCATTAGACCAATCATCGAGTATAATTCCCCATTTGGCATGTACCTCACTAGACACATGTAACAGCTGGAGAGGCCACAGAAGTACCTCATGAAAAGGATCCTAGGCATTAAACACATGTACTTCACGGACAGACTCAAAAGACTCCAGCTATTCTCTGTCTCATATCACCTACTTAGAGGTGATGTCTGCTTGACTTACAAAGCCATGTCTGACCCAGCTCTGTTAGAAATGCTACATCTAAAGAAATCCCAATCCCTTCGCACCACACTCTCCAGAGACCTCAACCTCATTACCACAATCAACAGAACATGCTGGATGGACAGGTTCCTCACCCAGAGACTGCCCATGCTCTGGAGTAGACTTCCCATACATGTCAAGCAGAGCACCTTGCTTTTCCTCTTCAAGAGAAATCTTGATGACTGGATGGGTAATAGAAAGTTCACCCCAGGGATCACTCCACTGGCTCTACTTGATAGAAGAACTGGGAACTAACATCGGGTGGTACGATACCAGGGCACTTCTATGGGCTAGGCTTGTAAAGGCTACAGGGCCATTAGTCTAGTACACACCTATGAACCTATGAGTGAGAAGGGTGTTTTAGGGTTAGATTTATGTTTCCAGTAGAGATATACAGTTCTGTATGATAAGGTTTTGGGTGGGCCTAGTAATTATGGGAGATTGAGTTAGCGGGAATTAAGAGCTCTTGCCTTTTTGAGCAAGTGACAGCAAGTAAGTGTGTCACAAGCAATAGCATGCAGGGACCTGTAGTAGACCCTTCAGGGTCAGTCAAAAACAACCAGCCTGACATGCAGTCCTACAGATAAAGATTATTGGCTGGGGCTATACAGCCAGACCAATGTGTGCTTGTGAATAGAGGTCCATCTTGATGTCAGAGAATACTGTAAATATACAAAGTATTCATGCTGGCCAGACAGACATATTTCAGTCACAGGAAATAGGCAAAGAAGAACCAGTCCCAGTGTAAGTTATGACATGGCCAGCAAACTAATAGTGATGATCTTGAATGTATACACCATGTGCTTCTGCAGTGATACTTATAGACAGAAAAGTTTGCATAAGATGTTTCCCATGATCAGAATTGTAGGATGGGCGGGAGTTGAATTGAATAACAAAGAATAGTGGTATCTTTTTCTAACACCTCCTACATGTATAGGCCCTTGGCACGACAGGATCGCTCACTATTTTGCTTTATTAATGTAAATATTTCATATTTTTTCATAACCTCTGGAAAATGCTCTTTATCCCATAGTGATGTTTTCACTGAAAGTACCTACCATATCCTGTCAACATGCAGATACCACTTTAATTTCTAACACACAACCTCCCTTTCAGAAGATATTAGTGTGAATATTAAAATACTGTTAATATTAATACTGTATACTTGAAATAAATATTTGTTTTGCTATGTTTCTTATGTCTGTGTTTGTTTACCTTAATTTGTCGAATACCTTCCTCTTTCATAGACCCCCTTAACATGACAGTGTCATGTTCTGGGGGATTCATAAAGGCTTAGCTTCAACTGAATAAATGGCAGCCATGTTGATCAATACAATCCACACACTACCCTTTTACCTAGCTTCGTAAACTAATTTGCTGACAATACTTCTGATGTCTTACTGTAAAAAAATAATTATAACAACATTTATACTTTCCTACCAGAATTTATTTCAAACACTAGGCATGTGCACAGACACACACACACACACACACACACACACACACACACACACACACACACTCACACCCATACCATAGTCACTTTACTGACTACTGTATGTACACCTGAGATGCTTCAATGTTTCAAACATGTTTATAGTCAAATGTTCTAGCTTTCATTACAAAATTACGCACTCATCTGCAAAGATAGAATAATTAGTATTTAACCTGAGTAAATGTCATCAAATCAATCACTTTCATCCACAGATAATGCCCAAAACAAACTATAAATACTTGATTGTTTACACCTCAGATTTTTAGCTGTGATTACAACATGGATACTAATGCATGTCAGCCTTGATGCACACAAACAGCAGCACAGTAAACTATCCCATTGTTATTCACACAAATACCCAAGAGTCCGTTAAAACCCAGAACAATGAGACTTTCAGAAGCATCAGAGACAACATCGTTAGCAATTCTCATCAACATATAACCCCCATAGCTAAAATTATTGGTAATTTCTTGAATGTGTCTATCTCAGATATATGTGATAAAAATAGGCAATAATGTGTTTCAGATTTGTTTCATACATTCAACAGCCAAAATACGGTATTACAGCTTACTACACACAAATACACATTAGTTCTACAAATCCAGAAAAATGACTGTTTCACCTGAGTAAATGTTTGCTGCCCCAGACAGGCTCTTGTACCCAGCAATTACAACTACATTGTGAACTGATCATGCCTCAGATGTCTTATTGTAAAAGAATAAAAATAACAGCATTAACTTTTTTCTTGCCCCTTTCACAAATGCATAATAAATATATAAATAAATCATCATCATCAACCCCCTTTTTCCATTTTCTACATGAGGTCAGGGTATTGTGTTAACTGTCATCTCTTTCATTTCAATGTTACTATTCTGCCTTCTTTAACACTCATGCCTGACTGTCGTAGATTTTCTCTCACTCACTCCATCCACATCTTTGCTGGATGCCCTTGTTTCCTCTTACCTTCTTCCTGTCTTTCCCAAATCTTCTTCAGCAGATTGTCTTCCGCTTTTTTGCACATGTGACCGAACATGCATAATCTGTTCTGTTAGATCTTTTCTGCTATTGAAGCTACTTTGACTTCTTCTCTTATGTCCTCGTTTCTGCCCCCTAGTGTGCATCCTATCACTCATCTCAGGCACTTCATTTTCATCCCTTCTAGCTTCCTCATCTGCTCTGCCTTTACTGCACAGGTTTCTGTACCATACAATAGTACTGGTTGCACCACTGTCTTGTACACCTTACTTTTCATCTTTTTTGGCTTTCTTCTGTCATTCACTTCACTTGACACTCTATGCCACTTGGTTGCAGCCCCTCTAGCAACCTTACCTTTTTTGCCAGTCTGGAAGTCAGTCTTATTATTATTATTATTATTATTATTATTATTATTATTATTACTATTATTATTAACATATAAATGAATAGTTCATTAACTGGCTAGCACATACATTATTAGATAGGCAGACAAAGAGATAGATAAATATGCAGACAGAGAGGCGGATAGATATTCTTACACTTATACTGCTTCCTACATGATTGCAAAGATAAATTTTTCAGCTCACCACTCATTGCATTAATTTATTATATACCAAAAATGGTGAGTCAAAAAACCTTGAAAAAATGAAAACAACTTTTTTGAAGGGGGAAAGCCCCCTAAACCCCCCAGTGTTGGGGCAAAACCCCCATACCCCCAAATTATGTATACCAACTCCACAGTCATACTATGGTAAAGAAAAGGGGAAAAAACCCAAATGTACATTAATTACTTGCGCAATACAATACATAGTGGTGAAACTCACCACAACATGAAATTCTCATACTTTATCTGCTCAGCTAATGGTGCAGTAGAAACGTGTAGGTAAGCCCATATATAGATATATAAACAAGCAAGTAAATAAATCTGTGTTACTTTTGAGACAAAGAGAATGATGTGTATCTTCATAAACAGTAAATCACCAGCTCACCAGTGCAAACCAGCATCTTTTGGAAATGTGCATTGACCTTTTATCATAAAGTTACCCATTTAATGCTACAATTGGTTGTTTTTGCTATAAAGAAGGCAAAACATGCAGGTACACGAGCAAATATGAATATATTAAAATGTGCAAGTTATACACAGGCTGCCACTTTCAAGTATTTTTCAACAAAATTTATTCTTAACATCATATAAATTGCTTTCATTCTTTGTATAGACAAAAAACCCTCAGAAGTTATTACTAGCTTCATAAACAGACATTTAAACATGTATGAACACCTCATGGTGTATCATCTACTGATTTATGTTATTTCAAGAAAGTAATATGGCTACTCTTTTGCTTAATTGTATAGATTTAGACTCACGTTGTTCCACCAATGGAATTTTATCTATGAATAAAAACAGTGACATTGTATAGTCCTTTCCCAAAGAATGATTCTACATTTATTATGAGAAATCAGAGCAGATTTTGGAACAAAATTTAAATTCCATGCCATTTGACTCAAGATGCAAGGTCATAAACTAAATGTGTAAAATTTGGGCTACAATGCACCTAGAGGAACAGATGCAAGCATCAGTATTCACCAGAGAGGAGATGTTCTATATGCAGCCTTGGGATTTTTTATGTCATAAAGATACCTGAGGCTGTGCTGTTGAGATGGACATGCATCTGTCCTCTGTCTCATTTTACACAAAGTAATGACAGGCAGTCACCCTGGTGTGTTACTTTGCAATAACCTCTATACTATCCATGTGCAACTAACAGTGGGTAAAACTGCCTTCCAGTTTATAGCCTGCTACAGACCACCCTCCCAAACCCAGGAACCCCACTCGGCCTTCCTGAGAACACTGGAAAATATGAAGGTCTCTCCAAACACCATTATTTTGGGCGACTTCAACTACCCAAACATAGACTGGGAGCATTACTCTAGTTCCAACACCCTAGCCCAAAGGTTCCTAGAATTTATAAACTCAAATGCTATGGAACAACTTGTTACCACTCCCACAAGAGGGGAAAACATACTGGACCTGATCATCACCAACATGGGGACTCTATGCTCCAGACCAGAAGTGTATCCCTCACTGGTAAGATCAGACCATAAACTAATCTCACTGGATATTCACATCCCGACCCCACCCCCTGCCCAGAAAACCACAGTGAAAAACTTCTCTAAAGCAAATTTTACACTCCTCAAAACTGAGGTGGAATCCTTCAAAGCCCACGGGCCTGTGGAAAATACGGCCCAGACCGCAGAATCCTTTATAAACGCATTCTATGAACACCTTCAGGAATGCATGGATCATGCGATCCCAAATAAAACCAAGACCCAATCCTCCAAACGCAGACGTCCTGTCTGGTGGACCCCAGCCATAAACAAACTATACAATAGAAGGAGGAAGCTACTAAATGATAAAGCAAAATCCCAAAAAGGGAAGGCATCACTGATCAGTATTAGCAAAAAACTACGGGCACACATAAAATTGTCTAAGGCCAGCTTCGAGAGAAAAATTGCACAGGACACTGAGGATAATCACAAGGCTTTCTTTAGTTATGTTAGGAACCTGGGTGGTAGTTCCCAGATATGCTCAGAATTAGTCCAAAATGACAAAAAATACACCGAACCCACAGACATTGCCAACATCCTAGCTGACAGGTTCAGCGCAAACTCCCCCCCCCTCCCCACCAAAAGGGCAAATATCTATCCCAGCAGATTGCTGCCCCGCTGACATCTCAGATGCTCAGGTAAGAGCCGCCCTCTCCAAAGCAAAAAACACAGCATCAATGGGACCAGATGGTGTCCCGGGCTGCGTCCTACATGAACTCAAAGAAGAGCTAAACCCGAACATAAAACTACTGTTCAATCTCAGCCTTACTACAGGATATGTGCCCAAAGAGTGGCGTACAGCAACAGTGGTCCCTCTCCATAAAGATGGTGCCTCAAACGATCCTGGAAACTATTGCCCCATAAGCCTGACTAGCTTGGTCTGCAAAGCTATGGAAAGGATCATCATGGACCTCATAAATAAAGATATTGGGGACCTACAAACACTGGATCCTACCCAGTTTGGCTTTGTTAAGGGCAGATCCTGCCTCTTAAACCTGGTTGATTTCTTTGAAACAGTCACCAAGGCCATTGACGAGGGGAAGGTGGTCCACACAGCCTACCTGGACCTCGCAAAAGCCTTCGATACAATACCCCACTCGGGCATTATAGATAAGCTCACCAGCTTAAATATAAACCCCTATGTCACTAGATGGATTGCAAACTGGCTCAAGGACAGAACCCACATGATTAGAATTGCTGGAGCCGTGTCAGACTCCAAACCAGTTACAAGTGGTGTCCCACAAGGCTCAGTCCTGGGACCTCTCTTGTTCGGTATATATTTCTCGGAGGTACAGGCCAACACGGAAGGACTGTGGCTGACCAAGTTTGCAGATGACTGCAAACTGGGCCATAATCGACCCTCCAGCCGACACAAGCATCCTCCAAAAGGGCCTCATAGAAACAGACAACTGGTGCCAGAGCCATGGCCTCAAGCTAAATGCCAAAAGTGTATAGTCATCCCCTTTGGCAAAAACAAAGTGCCCACAAATTACCACATAGGTGGAAATCCATTAAGTACAGAAGAAGTAATTAGGGACCTGGGGACCCAAGTTGATAGCAATCTCTCATTTGACAACCACGTGGCCAAAGTGGTTAGAAAAACATTTTATATAGCGCACCTAATCATGAAGGGATTCACATCTAGATCAGGGAGGTCATCATGCCTCTTTACTCATCCCTCATCAGGCCCATAATTGAGTACAATGCCCCTTTTGGGATGTACCTTACCAGACACCTGCAGCAACTGGAAAGACCCCAAAAGTACCTCACCAAGAGGATCAAAGGGCTCAAACAGATGCCATATGCTGCCCGGTTAAAGAAACTCCAGCTCTACTCAGTGGCATACCGCCTGTTCAGAGGCGATCTGTGCCTGACGTATAAAGCCATGTCCAACCCGAATTAATGGACATGCTGCACCTCAGAAAATCCAAATCCCATCGAGCTACGCTCGAGAGACTTGAACCTCAGCACTGAAATAAATAGGACATGCTGGAGGGACAGATTCATAACCCAGAGGCTCCCTTCACTCTGGAATAAAATCCCAGTCCAGGTTAGGCAGAGTCCCTCATTGACTGTCTTCAAGAGGAATCTTGATGAGTGGATGGGAGATCGTAGGTTTACCCCGGGTATCACTTCTGTGTCACTGTTAGATAGAGGCACAGTATACTAACCTCGAAAAAGGGCATAGCAAAATAAATTTAAAATGGTTGGCGAAAGCCAAACACATTCTGGCTAGGCTTATAAATGCCCTAGGGCAGATCGCCTAGTATGAACCTATGAACCTATGAACCATTCTAGAGGCTGCTCTTGAGGTCGGAAGCCAGCTTCCTTCTCTTTGTCATGGTGAAGTGGCATTGACTATTCAGTTCTGCTCCCTTCCTGTGTCTAGGCAGGAGTTTGGCACCTGGGTGACTACTCGTGCCCAAACTTGTGAACTGTTGTTTCTGTGAGTGTCTCTAAAATGTTTCATATTTTGGCTACAAGGTGCAATGTAACCATCCATTCAAAGAAGACCTGACACTGAGTTTAATGGTTGCCATGTTTTATATCTCTGCTCCATTCATGTTAGTAACTTTAAAAAGATTTTACATGTATGTGAACAATCACCTTACAAAAACAAAATGAACATAATCAATACATTTATTTATAAGACAAGTATAATGAGAATTAAGCCAAACATGATCCTAAAAAGGTCGCTTAGGGATTTACCTTGTCACTACATAGATGAGATTAAATGTTATACAGTCTGGGTACGTATTGGGTTAATGTTTTAAATGTCAACAGTAAAGTGTGATGTCTCTAGAAAATACTTTGTTTCCTTTATTCACTATGAGCTACACGCTCTAGGAACCTAAACCTTGTCACCACAATAAACAGGACATGCTGGAGGGATAGATTCCTGTCCCAGAGACTTCCCATACTCTGGAACAGGCTACCCATCTATGTCAAGCAAAGTTCTTCATTAGCACTCTTCAAGAAAAATCTTGATGAGTGGATGGGAAATAAGAAATAAACCCCGGGGATCACTTTTGTGTCTCTGCTCGACAGTGGCACAGGAAAATAAGTTTCTTGGGTGGAGTAAGCCAGGGAACCTTGTTGGCTAGGCTTACGTGGGCCCTTGGGCCGATAGCCTAGTACCTACCTATGAACCTATGAATCTATGTGGCACCAGAAGTGGCAAACTGATCATTTATTATAAAGAAATTAAGAGGGGGAACATGTCTAAGTTTAATTCATCAAAGCCATTCAGCTTCTCACACCTTCAGTTATGAATAACCTGGAGCCCATGTTTTATTCATTTCTTTCACTGCAACCAAATTAAATAAAAAAGATGGTAAGTCAGAGGTTAATTTTGTTTCCCTGCCATTTATTGACTAAACTCTTATGATCACAACCACCATATTGCCTTCTTATGCTGTCAGTTTTATAGGACATCAAAGATTATTTTGTTGCAGATGCTGTAATAGGCTCTCCAGTGTCATGTGACATGGATAAAATGAAAATCAAAGTCTTTTTTTTTCTTTTTCTTTTTGTGTGATGTTGTGAGCTAGGTAGTACACTTAGAATCTGGGATTTCTGTTCCCACACTGGAGAAAACATATTCCTGCAAAAATTATGTTTTTAAGTTTGCTGTAATGCTTTATGTTTTGCCCTATGGATATTTTAGAATGATATTTTTGTGGCTAGTACTATATATACTGTTGAATTTATCATTATGGACGTGATATCTTTATATGCAAGAAGAAAAGATACAGAGCCTTCGTACAATCCCTTCACCTTTTTGATGTGGAAGAGTATGATGCAGATGTAGTAATGGAAATTGAAATATTTATTTTCTGTTATGCTTGTACAATTTTTGTAAACAAGTACAGAAAAATCAAGAAACCGTACATGTATTTAAGAGGAACTTGCTTGATCTCACCAAATAATATAATATTGCCATTCCAAAAAGAAAAGATTCATAGTATAATTATTACTAGTGTTTTAGGCCATGATGTTTTTAGAAGTTACAGCTGGAACTAGACAGAACTTCAGAGAAAGTATTATGAAAGACATATCAATTTGAATTTGCACAATTACACATTTCTAAAATGAGAGAAAATTTAAAGTGTATAAATTAAAGTGTAAGGCATGTAATGTCAGAAGAGACTGAAGCCAGCAGCTGAAACATGATCTATCAGGCCCTCTGGAATTGCAGTTTAACTCTAGCTTCCAAACAGGCTTCATGCATCATAAATGGAGAACAGCAACAGTCATCCCTCTGCACGAAGGTGGGCCATCTACAGACCCTGGAAACTACAGACCCATAAGTCTCACTATTCTTATACTGTATGTAAACCTATGGAAAGAATTATCATGGAAATGATCAATAGTGATATAGTAAACCTCCAGACACTGGACCCAACTCAGCTTGGTTTCATCACGGGCAGGTCATGGCTACTCAACCTGGTGGACTTCTTTGTGAAGGTCACCAAAGCAATAGGTGAGAGCAAAATGGTTCACACTACCTACCTTGACCTGACCAAGGAATTTAATGCAATCCCCTACTTGGGCATTGTTGAGGTTAGGTACCTAGTCCAGTGGATAGCCAGCTGGCTCAAAGACAGGGCCCAGAAAATTAGAACTGAGGAGTCCACTTCTACAAAGAGGCCAAGTCACAAGTGAAGTCCCTCAGGGATTGCTTCTGGGACTGCTCCTTTTTGGCATTTACTTCTCTGAAGTCAAGGCCAATGTCAATGATCTATGGCTGACAACATTTGCAGATGATTGCAAATTATGAGCTGTCATTGAATCACCATCTGATACAAATGTTCTCCAGGAAGGGCTGACACAGTCATAAAACTGGTGCCAGAGCCATGGACTAAAACTAATTGCTGAGAAATGTGTAATAGTATTCTTCAAGAATCCCTGGAAGCTATCACATTGACAACACACCCCTAAGAGTTGATCTAGCAGTCAGGGACTTGGGGACATACACAGATAGTAATCTAGCCTTTGACTATCACATGTCTACAGTAGTGAGGAAATCATTCTATGTTATGCAACCTATAAACAAAGTTATGGCATCTAGGTCCAAAGAAGTCATTGTTCCAGTGTATTCAGCATTCGTTGGACCTGTCATTGAGTACAATGCCTCATTTGGTATGTACCTAACCAGGCATATCCAACAATTGGAACATTCACAGAGGCCCCTTACTAAAAGAATACAGGGCATAAGTAACATGTCCTGTGCAGACCACCTCAAGGCCAAATCCCTGTATTATGTCTCCTACAGATTGTTGAGGAGAGATCTATGCCTGGCATACAATCCATTGTCAGACCCTACTCTGATGGATCTCCTCAATATCTACAAAACAAACAGCACCAGAATAACCCTTTCTAATTTTTTTAATTTTATTTTATTTTACATTTGTTGACCGGGATAGTCCGACTGGATGCATGTCCATTTTCAGCGGAGGCCCGGGGAGAAAAGCTCCAAGGGTAAGCTGATACAGCATTACATAATACCAGCATTACATATTACAGACTATTTACAGAGATTACATAAGTAAGCAAGTTAAACAAGTTCCACAGGTTACAGTTAATCCTGAGCGCAAGTCAGGATTAAATTAAATTACACAGTAAACTGGTTAACAGATTTTTACACATTCTAGAGAGAGTTAGCCAGGCTTGATACATTGACATAGCCAGTTAAGTGACAAATGTTGTTTGAGTCTAGTTTTAAATTGACCCAAGGTGGAAAGTAAGGTAATATCAGCTGGAAGAGAGTTCCAGGATCTACTTACAGAGTTTGCAAAGAGAGAATCACCGGCTGTGTTATTCATTTTGCTAGTCTGAATTAGTAGTTTGTTAGAGGATTGAAGCGGTCTAATAACTTAAACCTCACCATTGATATAAATAGGACCTGCTAGAGAGACAGGTATCCATCCCAGAGACTACCCCTTCTCTAGAACAGACTCCCCATCCATGTGAAGCAGAGTTCATCCCTAACCCAGTTCAAGTGTAACTTGGAAAATTGGAAAGGGAACAGAAATTCATCCCTGCTGTGGCACCTATGTCTCTAATGGAAACAGGCAGCCTGTAAATGGTTCCTCTCCCAGGCCCCTGCTTGTAAATGTTTCACCTCCCAAGTCCCTGCTTACACTTATCAAAGGTACCAGAATGTATCAGAGATTTGGGATGCATGGCTAGGCTTAAAAAGGCCCTTATATTTGTTAGCCTAGTACACACCTATGAACCTATGAGTGAAATAAATAATTTAAGCAGAAGAGGCACAATGAGTGAGATTCAAAACTGGAAATTATTCTAGGTCCACATTCCAAAACACTTGCTGTTAGTGTAAGTTACTTACTTTGGTATAAGCCTGCCCTGATTCCATAAGACTTGATGTGTGTGTAAATGACTTACTGTGTACTTATCTTATACTAGAGTAACCTGCTTACACTGAGAGCACGTCTTTTGGAAATGGGCCCTAGATGTAAATAAATGCATGATAACAATGGGGTGCATCCAGTTTGAGGAAGAAAGTATTAGGTTCAATTACAGTTTGGTGATTTTCAAGGTAGTGTGTACAACTGAAAAAAAAAAAAACAACTCTTGTCAACAGCAGCAATAAGGCTGTAAAAATAATTTCCTTGTGCTTGGGACACTAATGAAAATTAACATAAACGTATTCAAGTGAATTGTATATGTCACATTTAAAATTTATATTTGTACTGACATTTCAAGTCCCGTGAGGAAGAAATGTTGACAGTAGCAAGGCATCCCTGATGAGAGAAATGCGCATAGTCAAAGCTCAGGTGGTGAACTAAACCCTGTGAGAAAATTTCTGGGGAAATGCGTGCATGCATAAAAGACAAAAATACAAGTTCTGAATTAATCTGATTTTTGGTCCTTATGCAAATAGTCTGCTTAACTGAGCAAATACACATGAAATAAACAGATCTTCAAAATGAAGTGATTAAGTAATCAGTGTCAGTGGTGCAACAGGTAGCACATTCCACTTTGATGTGAAAAGGCTGTGGGTTCTATTCTCACACCAGGTAGATTGATTGCTGATAGTGCAGTATGAGTGGGTGGGGTTGCTGCACTCCAGAGTGTGCTGTCCTTTGAATGAGATGTTAAACCAGGTCCCTATCTGTTTGAGTTGATGGTATCTCAGGCGGATGTAAAAGATCCCATAGCACCTATTAAAAAGAGTAGGAGAAATTCCCCGATGCTCTGGCCAAATTTCTCTGTAGTAGTATAACTACAACCTTGGTTCTCCCATGAAAATGGCTGCTAACTTAGTGGATAAAAAATACATGAGTTCAAGTGTTTTTGGAGGTGTTGGCTGGTAGAATTGGAAACAGATGATAATTAAACTGAAGCTTGATGCATATAGTTTAAATACTCTCATAACATCCATTCCTTACTTTTAGCCAAATTGAGAAGGAGTTGAGATAAATACAGACATATTAGTGTCATTTAAGGGCATCCAGTACGTTTCAGTCTGGGATGATATGGTAGATAAAACTTCATGTTTAGTCAGGGATGGCTTATTCCTGTCATATCAGGCTTTCATATACTGGCTAAAGCCTTTGTTACCCTCATAGTGCCATTTTAGGCCAATTCCCCCTACTGGACATTCCTGCATAGAAAATTCAAAGTAAAATTCAGACAATCTTCTTCTTCTTCTACTTTCGGCTTTTTCCTGGTTAGGGGTCGCAGCTAACAGATAGATTTTGTGCAGATAGATTTTGTGCTACCTCTACCCCTCTACCCACATTGTTTGCCCCACCATCCCTGAGAATTTAGTTTCCCCTCTGATTGCCTTGGAACAAGTCTTAGTATCCCTCTTAAAGGCTAAAAATAATACTTCCATGAGACCAGACAACACACTGGGCTGCAATCTCGTCAGTGCCATAAGTGCATGATTTAAGCCTCTGCTGAAACTGTTCAACCTCAGCTTATCAACAGGGTTTGTTTCTGATGCCTGAAAAATAACCACTGTGACTTTTCTACATAAGGGTGGCATCTCTACAGACCCAGGTAATTCTAGAGCCATCAGCCTCACCAACCTTATATTCAAAGCCACGGAACGCATCACAGCAGAACTCAATTATGCAGCTCTAGCAAACCTAGCTGATTTAGATTCCACTCAGTTTGATTTTGTGCCTTCCAAACCTAGTAAGCTTCTTTGAAAAAGTTACAGGAGCTGTTGACAGTGGTCATTCTGTGTACTCTGCTTACCTTGACCTGGACAAGCCTTTTGGCATTATGCCTGAATGCTGGTATTATTTAAAAATTAGACAGGCTTAATGTAAACCCCAACATTTGCTGCAGGTTTGAAACTGTCTATCCAACAGATCCCAATTAGTAAAAATTACTGGTTCCCTCTCTGAATAAAAATTTGTAATGAGTAGAGTTCCACAAGGATCAGTTCAAGGCCCTCTCCTGTTTGACATTTATTTTGCAGACATTCAAGCCAATATCTTAGAAGTGCAGTTGACCAAATTTGTCAACTTGGGTATTGTTATCTGCTCATTTGCTGATACAAAACAGCACCAGCAAGGGTTGGAATATGCATATAAGTATTATATAAAATGGTTTCAAACTAAATGAAAACAAAGGTGCAGCATTCATATGTGATAAATGGTACTCCTCTTTAGACAAATACAGTGATAAAAGACTTAGATCCTTATGTGGATAGCTTTCCCATATCTGATCATTATGTTTCCACCACAGTCAGGAAATCCTTCTATTTGGCCCAGTTAATTTCCAAGGGAATATGTTCAAGATGAAAGCCATCAGCCTACCTATGTACTCTTCCCTTATCAGACCCATCACTGAATAGAATGCCCCCTTTGGTATGTACAAATCCAAACATATCACTCAATTGGAAAGGCCCCAAAGATTTCCAACCAAGAAAATTACAGGCCTTAAATCCTTCAACTCTCCTGATAGATTAGCAGTGCACTCCTTATATTTGGCAGAAATACAGCTTGTTGTAGGGTGACCCACACCTCAGTTTTTGAGCCATGAAAGATACAGTCCTATTTGACTTTCTATTTCTTTACAAAAACAGTGGCACTACACTAAGGGATTAAATCTGCACCAACAGATAACACTCACTGGTGAGAAAGGTTTCTAATTCAGTGTTTTCCTAGCATATAAAATAAGTTACTTCAACGGGTCAAGCAAAGTACTACTTTGGCTACCCTTAAGGTTAGTCTTGATAACTGGATGGGTCGATACAAATTTACACCAAGGTTATCATGTGCAGCCCTGCTTAATTTAGGAGGTAAGTAGTATTTAGTGCTTGAAAAGGGTGGCAAGAACTTTAAGGGTTGTCTGCTTAAAAGTGTATATGGCTAAGAATCTTATGGTTCCCATGATCTCTTACTAATATGTTCCTGCCTCCATGTGGCATTATAGAAGAGGTCACAGTGCCTGCTAAATATTGAGCACTGTGATAAAAAATGCCAGTGTGAGGATTTTGCATAGAGAATCTGCATAGTCTTCAAATATTTAAACAAAGTAGAAATGTAGCTAACACATCTGGTTTTCTACAGCTTTTGAGGAGAGGAGCAAAAATGTCTTCTCAAAGACATTACAAGACCATCAGGAATCATTTATGAAGCCACAATATTGTCACAGCTTCATAAAGTAAGGCCACTAATGCACTTCCTCAGCATGGGACCTGAAAAGTATGCCACCTTACAACTTGTGCCTGGGGCAACCACCCTCTTTGCCACATCCTAGTTATGGCCCAGATGGTACTGCTCTGAGACATAACACCAAAGCTTTCTGATGTATGTACATTTTCTGTGTTTGGTGGTTTGAATGGATTATATCAGATTTCACTTGAGCCCTATATGAAAACACTGAAGACTTTCATTAGGCCAGTGGGATGATGCTGGTTTAGACAACTCTCATTTGGAACCCTGACGTATTTCAGTGAAAGATGAATTTGTTATTCAGAGCTCACATGACAGCTGCTTTGATGGATGGTGTGGTAGTACCAAGCCCTACCTAGGCAGAAAGTAATGATTAGTAAGGAATATATGACTATATGAACTAGATATGAACTAGATGAGACTAAACCTGATATAAAGAAATGTAAAGTTATAACTAACATGTACAGTCCAGACAATGCTTTAGAGTGTATTTATTTATTTATTTAGTTATTTACATTTGTTTACCAGGAAGTTCTGACTGGACACAGGTGCTTTTTCAGTAGATGCCCGGGGAGAAAAGCTCCACAAACAGTAAATCAGTAAAGTACAAGAGGAATTGAATTTACAGTGTTAAAGAGGATCACGTACAGTGGCAGCCACGGTGGTACAGTGGTTAGTGTTGTTGTCTCACAGCAAAAGGTTCTCCGGTTTGATCCTTGGCTGGGGTGCCTTCTGTGTGGAGTCTGCATGTCCTCCCTGTGGTCGCGTGGGTTTCCTCCAGGTGCTTCGGTTTCCTCCCAAAGACATGCTGTGGGTGGATTGGACACTCTAAACTGGCCCTAGGTGTGATTGTGTGCATGTGTGTGCCTTCTGTGGAAGGTTGGGCACTGGGCTGGCAACTCAACACCATAAAACTCCACTGCCAATCATGAGCAGACAGGTGTTCCGCTGTGGTGACCCCTAACCAGGAAAAAGCCAGAAGAAGAAGAAAGAGGATCACATACAGTAATACAGTACAATAGACAGACCATTAGTTACATTAATAGAATATACAGTATTAAAGAATCAGCGTTAGAATTACATAGCAATATTTGGCTAGAGACCAGGAATCATTGTGGGTTAAATGTACAAATAGTACTAAGGACAATCATATTCTCTACCAAGCTAGTAGAACCTTAGTCTTGTTTACAATGTTGAGGTAAGAATTCAAACAGGTAATAGTTGGGAGGCGTTTGGCAGGGTTAGTCCAAAGATAGGGAGTTACTCCAAAAGCTTGCAATGGTTAAAGTGTAATGTCAAATTTTCCATAGTAAATGCAACTACTAATCATAGAGTAATGGTGTAATGTCCTTACCATATATGATATCAGATTTTATAGTGTTTGAAAAAAAAGTTGAGCCATTTTTATAAGTTATTTTGTTGATAAGGACAGACTCTTGAAAATTTTCTTAATGAGAAGAACTGACATATCAACATGAAAGACTGAACCCACAATGTCTTACTACTTACATTACCATATAAGCTACTGTTTTTTCATCCTAAGAGCAGCAATAGGGGAGTCCTATGTCCAAGTAAGACAAGTGGTTAGTTAAGGCTTTTATGAGGAATACCCTACTGTGAAAATGAACACATACAATGAAGAAGTATAGTGTTTTTGATTACCCAGAAAGCTTTGTGATTGTATGTAAATCACAGCTAATACCTAAACTGATATCATTTTATGTGTGTGTTTATAAGAAAAACAGATTCAATGGTAAGACTAAAACATGAAAAACCTATCATAGTCTTTGTTTAGTTTTCAAACTGCTTACAGCTTTAACATCAGATGGGCGGTGCAGTGGTGCAGCGGTTAATGCTGTCGCCTCACAGAAAGAGGTTCTCTGGTTCGATTCTTGGCTGGGGTGCCTTCTGTGTGGAGTTTGCATGTTCTCCCTGTGTTCATGTGGGTTTCCTCCAGGTACTCCGGTTTCCTCCCATATTCTAAAGACATGCTTCTGAAGCATTTCTCCCCGGGCCTCCACTGAAAACAGGATCTGTGGAACCTAGTCGGACTTTCCCGGACAACAAATGTTAAATAAATAAATCAGGAGTATACCACGGAATAAAATTAACCGTAAAAACTGATGCATGAGAAGCATAAATATACTGCACTGTACCAATCATTCCTTCTCCAGTCTTGCACCCAGTCTTTGACAATCAAGAATTCTTCTCTTTCCCCATCTTCAGAGCTAAACTCAAAAGACACCTTTGTCAAAAATCTGACTTCAAGTATTTTTCCACTGGACATATAACCTAACTCCCTCCTCACCCGCATCACTTCTAATTTGACCTCTTTTGTTAGCTGCTGCTTCCCTCTAATATTTTCAACTAAAAATTAATTCACATTTGATTTTCTACTCTGCTAATATTATTTGCATATTGTATCAACTGTCTATGGGATTATCTGCCCTCTGTGATTTATACCTCTCAATGTCTTTGATTAAGAAATCTGGACAAAGCCTTAAGTTAAAGTAGGACAAAGGCCCCAAAATAGGGACGATTTTTACGTATTGCTTTTACAATCTTAGAAAGCTGATAGAATAACAAGTTTTGCCATAGTATGAATTTTCTGAAGGATATGAAGTGTGAAACTCGAATGTTTGCATTATTTTTGGACTTCAGTCTTTAATGATTTACCACTAATTTGCCAGAAAAATAGACTTTTATGAAAAACAGACCAAAAATATGAGGACAAAATCTGGACATTCTGCAAAAATCTTTACAGTTGAGAGGTATGCCATGATTACTCTGTATTTGTGAATTTCTTCTATTTTCTTTTTTTTGTGAATGTCTTCACCCAGCTGTGCCTGCAAATTGTCTGTAGTGATTAGTGTACTACCCCAGTAAACAAACTAAAATAAATAAATACACTTTATATACTTGGGGACATTTCTGCTGGTTCTTTCAATATTTATGCATCCAATTATATAAGCAAAGCAGCTACTGTTTGAATATAAGGCCCTGCACAAGAAAAAGAGTTTAAGAAATTAAACTTCTATCACAGCTGAACACAAGCAAATCAACTGCACTAAATGCAGACACAGGTAGCTATGGCCTAGGACAGTGATGGCAAACTTATGACACGTGTCAAAGGTGACACACAACATGATGTTTTGGGTGACACACCAGCAATCACCAACACCCGAGTTACCAAAGACAGTGCTTTTGCATTCATTGCTCATGTTAAGTGCACTGAATTATTTTGAGTCAGTAGCTTGTGACATGCCAAAACCAAAAGGTTCGCCCCCAGAGGCAGAGATTTAGAAAGTAGAGGCAGAGTGACTGGGACAGCGATACAGTAGGAAAGTAGGGACATAGCATGTGTTAAGAAATGAAGGGGAGAATTTTATACTATCGGTAAATATGAAAGAAAAGTAGCAAAACTAATGTTAGTGGTCATTGATAAAACAAGATTATCCAGTATCTTGTAAATATGAAAGAAGAATAATCCAAATTCATAACAGAGGACATTAGTAAAAGTATATTATCCTTACTGCATTTGTTTTATTGCAGTCTACATGTTAGCTATCCACTTTGACTTAAATTGTGGCAGTTTTTTTAATTTCTAACACAGAATATAAAAACATTTCTGCTGTCTGGTGCAGCTTTCCTAAATTCTCTGTCCTCCAGAGTCAGACTGAAATTTGGAGAGTACAAGATCAAAGTACTTTTGTCAGTAGGTTATGGTTCATTCTTTTTCACGGACATAGGACTTGCTCTTTTGTCCATTTACTATGACTTAGCAAGTCACAGACAGTTCCAAAAGCATGTGCATCTCATGTGGAATGCTTAACAAATTTGGTAAAGGCAACAGTACGCAATTCTTCAGAAATGTGTTGAGTTTGGCATGAAGTGCGAGTTCTGACATATAACGTCTTGTCCATACTGATGGTGAGACAACTGAAAGGGCAGTTTTAACAGCCAAGGAAACTATAAAGCAACCAGCTACACTGCCCGCTTTAATGAGTTTACAGTAGTATTCTTGTAACAACTACAGACTTAGCAGGTGATGACTGGAAGGCAGAGTCAAACTGCATTATCAATGCTGTAAGACAAGTGCAATGTCAGCTTACTGATTATAACAGTATCGCAGAAAAGGCTTAAAATGGAAAACAAGGTTAGAGGCATTCAGCTTATGCTTTAAGAAATCTATATTTAGGAAAAAGTAATACAGTTAAAATAACTGGAAATAAGGACTAGAACCTGCCATTTATTGTTGCCCTAAAGACCCCTAAGCTGCAATTATACAATGTGCAGATGCTGTCGTATAGAACTAAAGTTATCTGCTGATGAGTATTTTAATATCAGAGCAAGAACTGTGGCACATGTTTATGAGCAGGATAGAATTTCAGGGCTAGATGAGGGAGAGGCGCCTAAATTTACTCTAATTCTGCTGCTTTATAATGATTTACTGGCACACACTGATCCATCAGTTATATCAGTTACGTCACACCTTCTTATTTTGGACAAAAAGAGAGAAAATCCATATGCAGCTGTTAGACAAAGTAATCCAAAGTCTTTGTGTCAGATGTGTAGAATTTTACAGTTTAGATTTCATGTGTTGTAAATAATATCACGGAGTAATGTCAAAAGATATCACTTAGTAATTTTGAAAAGTAGTTTTCAATACACAAATGAAACATTTGTTTTTCCTTGAAAAGGGTGAGAGCTGTAATGAGAATTACATTAACAGCACTGCAAATCATCTGGGTTATGTGCAACAGCAGAAATGTTAAGAAGGCTATGCTTAGTTTTGATTTTAGAATGTCACAAACCTGCTAAAACTAGCCCTCATATTGTTTGGAGATGGGTGCAGTGATTGCCTTATATTAAGTCTAATATGTGCTCCACCTAAAAATAAACTTAATATTATTACTCATGACAGTAAAGACATTGAAATGACATGAAGAAAATCTTAAGCAAAAACATGAGCAACTGTCATGTATGATCATGCATTTAATTCAAGCTTTTCTTAACATTTTGATCTGTACCATACAGAGCAAATATTTCTTTAAAGAGCTTGTCGCAGATAACAACTACAGTGTGTCACAAACTACAAATTGTTTCATTACAGGTTTCAGTACAGTACATTCAGTAAAAATTGCCTTCATTTTCTTTTTAATGGGGCTACATATTTGTAACTGCTGCTGCTTAAGACAAATGTTCCGGAACAACATTTATTTTAAGTTTTATCTGAAGACAGTGGGATAGTTAAAATGGGACAATTGTTTTTGGCAAAGATGTTTTACATTATTCAGTGGTAAATGTCTGCAAAACTATCACATACTTTCCTGAAGTAAGTTGTTTTATACCAAGGGCTGCATCAGCATTTGGGGAGGCCTCCTTGAATCTCAAGTGAGTTACTGAGATGAGCCATGAAGATCGCAGACAATTCTATTGAATTCATCTAGGAGGACAGTCTCCTGAAATGGCCAGAGCAAGAATTTTTTTTGTTGTTCTGTCATAATGCATAGTAAGCTACACTGTATTGTTTCTTGTGTTCTGTGGTCCGTGGCAATGGGGTCATGTTAGCAATGTCCTTTCTGTAATATAGAGAAACACTGTGCATCCATAAATATTTATATATTAATGTTTCACCAATAACTTGTTTGTGTTCTGGTACTTTGTACTATTATGTAGCCCATGAATACATTTATTTCTTCCCCACCTAGATTAATTTATGTTGCCAAACTATTGTTGCATTTAGAAAAAGAAAATTAAGAGCTTTTAGGCCTTAGGTCTTAAAATGATGAAGAACAGACACACTCCTCCTTCCTTTCATACGTTGCTTTGTCTGATTAAGTTATATCCACATAGTGCAATGGCTGAGCCAGGAAGTTTAGATGTGAGCCAATTTTCAGTCAGAGTAGCACAATCTGATTTCTCTAAGGGTACCTCTGCTTTCAAATGTAGGAATGTTATTTATCTATTTATTAGAGTATATGACTATAATTACATTTGAACTCAACAGATCATTTACAAAGGTTTCTTGTTCAACCATAGTTGTGGTACTGAAAACAGGATAATGCTTATTAACAAGGATGGAATTCCAATATTCTAAACAGGAAATTGTTGCTAAGGCAGAAATGTGAGATCAAAGGAGGGTAACACAATATGTTATTTTTGTGTGGCGAACCAAAAATATGCATCCAGTAACAATACACTCTGGTTCAATTTCAGAGCAGTAAACTGCAAAGTAAAGTAAAACTGCTAATTGATGGAAAGTGACACCAGCAGTTTAAAGCAGAATGAAATTAGGAACGAGCAAAGTTAAATGTGATAGAAGTTCCATGACAGACTGTGAGAAAGAAATCTGAAAATTAAATTTCAGGGAAACAAATAAAATCAAGTATGGAGTTTGCTAATCAGTTAGTTTAGATTTTAACAATATTTGATCCAACTCTGCTAAAAAAAATGAAAAAAATCTCTCAGATGGCCAATCAGAGCAGGAAAGAATACAAGTTTGAAGGGCAGATCTTCTTCACTGTGGAAAGGATAATTATAGAAGCTTTGATGCCAGGAAGATCAGTATTGGCTTACCTTGTCTGATTTTACTCAGCCTGGTAAAGCAGCTGGTGTTGTAATCTACTTTGCACAAAAGTCACTTCTACCCCTTGTCTGCATATCTTAAGTTTTGTCTGATGACACTTTGAATTATCTCATATTTACCAAATGCATCATTGTGGGAGTTTCTTCCATCAACCCACATACTTGTCACCTAAAAAGAATGCTTTCTTTACATCCATCTTGAGTCATCCCCTACTAATTTCAAATGGTGCTCCCTTGTTATTGAATAATGTATTCTCTAAGAGATGCTACTCTTGAGCTCTCTATTGGTTCTTTTTAGATATCCCAGCACTGTTATCGCATCACCCCTTTCCCTATTTTCCTCAGAAATAGAATTGTGAAATTCCATTAAATCTTCCTCATAATGCTTCTGGTGCATAACCTCTTCTGGTGTATAACCTGTTCAATTTTTTGCAATCTTTTGAGCAATCTCTGCAGAATTTATTTCCCTGCAAGAATAGTTGCTACAGACCTGAATAGATTATTCTTGATGGAATTTTACAAACTGTAGACAGGACCAATAGATTCGTACTGGTAAGTCTCACTTTATATTCCAGAACCTAGGTCATCTGAAATATATTTCCACAGGCCCATTTCTACACCTGTTCTGTTGATAGCAATTCATCCCACAATAAGCCTACTCAGAACATATCTTGTAACATATATTGCTGTATTAAATTTATGGTGCGAAACAATAAAAATATTCTGCAGCTCTGTCAAGCCCCATTTCATCCTCTTCCTATTGCTGAAATTCCCATTTTGTTGTAGGTCTTAATATCATCAACAAAAATGCTTAATTTTCTCTCCATTCATTCTTTAACACCACTTTGGTATTTAAGAGACAAAGTCTTATAAATGATCCTTGTAGGACCTTACTCCTAACTTTATTTTCCATACAACACAAAATATTTCCCATCATCCTTCATGATCTGCCATGCAATCAACATTCTATCAAAGCTATCACCTCCTACATATATGGAGTATTTATTTCATGGATATTAATTTCTAATGTTGCACCTTATCAAATTCTTGTTAAATCTAGCTAAGCCATATTTGCAATGTTACTCCAGTCCTCCACCTTTAGTTGCTCAGGCAAAGAAGGCAATCCCGACTAGTTGGATATAATCTGCCCAATATGAATTTATTCTTCCTAAGACCTGACAGCATCTTGTCTACTTAGCATTGCATTAAACTTTCCTTTGTAAGGGATTTCTTTATTTACCTTTCACAAGGGTCAAGTAAGCCATCTGTAGTTGTCCATACCTACACTGCTCAACTCCTGTGATATGAGGCCATATTTGCCCTCATCCAGTCCAGAAAGAACTACCCCTGCCTCATAGTTTGCTAAAGGGTCTTTTAAGTTGCTTCACTAATTAATTCCATTGTTCAGTTTGAATGCTGTCTGATACCGTATTGTTTCCAACTTCCATTTTCTAAAGTTAAGTGATTACCTTTCTTCACTGAAAAGGCTTTATCACAACCTTTTTCATCCAGTCTGTTCCTGCTGTCTGCTACAGTTATTTTTTCATAATTCATTTTTTGTGAAGCTGAAGCTTGCTTCTGTGTTTTCTTCATCTTTCTTTGCACAGTTCTGTAGCTTTGTTAAGCAATAATCTCCCTCCTGTGTTTTTCAGGGATCTTTAATGCACCTATAAAATATGTTTTTTTAACTCATACTCTCCCAGTTTATTTGCATTTATTTGTGTTTTCTGAGTTCTTTCCTCTTACTCATAACCTTCTCATTTATCTTCATTTTATATACCTAGTGTTGTTTTTTTCATCATTTCTGTTTTGTTGATAATGTGTACAGAGTGATGTGCTGCTTTTGACACTACAGATTTGATATTTACCCATTGTTTCTCCATACTGCTTTTCAGTGTTTGGGAATGCTCTCTCCCTTAGCTTCTGTTTTGTCTTATCAAGGATGACTTTACCGAAGGTTTTAAATGACAAATCAGTTAAGCAGAACTTATTATGGACTATGTGGTCAGGGCCAAATTAATAGGGTGGTTGACAAAGCTCTTACTCCAAGCCCACATATATGAAATGGGTCCCACTGCTTATATTCCCTGTTTAGTTTGAAATCGTGCACTATTTCCACCAAACAAACAGGTCAGTAATAATTTTCAGCTCAAGGCCATGAAGCATAAGGTCTCTTATTATACATCTAAACCTGTAATCCTCCTCTCAGCCTCATTTGTGAGCACTATACCAAGGGTTGAGTTCTTCTATATGAACTGAACTTTCTCACTTGTAGAGTTAGCCATTGTGAGAGTAGAGAAGTGCTGAAATCTTTGTTACTAGAATGCTATGTTACATTGTTGTACATCCCATTCCAGAAAACAGAAAACCCATACAGTGATGGAATGTGGATCATGATAGCAGTTGGACATTTCCTCCCAGAATGTCAGGTAAAGTCTGAATGGTCACGAACTTCATTGGATTCTTTCCAGTCATGCACACCATTACCACTACTAGTTTATAGTCACTAATATAATAAAATTCCATGTTTATTAACTAAAATCCAGGAAATTACACTGGTCAATGTAAATCCTAATGTATAGTGATTCCATTACAGGTTCATAGGTTCATAGGTTGGTAATAGGCTATCAGCCCTAGGGCCTATACAAGCCTAGCCATAACAATTCCCTGGATATTTCTTCCCACAATATTTACTTCCCTGGACCCCTGTCTAGCAGGGCAACTGACATGATCCCTGAGGTGAATTTTGTATCACCCATCCAGTTGTCAAGGTTTCCCTTGAAAAGGGCTAAGGAGGCGCTCTGCTTGACATCTATGGGCAGTCTATTCCAGATTATGAGGAGTCTCTGGGTCAGGAACCTATCCCTCCAGCATGTTTTGTTCATTATGATGACAAGGTTTAGATCCCTGGAGTGTGTGGCTCTGACGGATTGGGATTTCTTTAAGTGGAGTATGTCCAACAGCTCAGGGTTTGACATGGCCTTGTATGTTAAGCAGAGATCACCTCTGAGTAGACGATATGCCACAGAGTATAGCTGGAGTTATTTAAGACAGTCAGCATAGGCATCTGCTTTAGACCTGTGATTCTTTTAGTGAGGTATTTTTGTTGCCTTTCCAGCTGTTGTAGATGTCTTGTGAGATACATACCAAATGGGGTGTAGTACTCTATAATGGGTCTAATGAGGGATGAGTACAGTGGGACAATGACCTCCTTTTTTCTGGATGAAAAGCCCTTAGTGATGAGGCGTGCCACATAGAAGGAATTCCTGACTGTTGTGGCGATGAGGTTATCGAAGGTGAGACCACTGTCCACCTGTGTCCCTAACTCTCTCATCACACTTTCGGTATTTAGTGTACTGCCACTGCCACTGCTATTTTGCTGAACCGCAGAGTTGCCTTTTCTGTAATAGTCTCCGGATCCTGTGCTGGTGGATGCCCTTTTGTAGAATATCCACATTATTTGGGGATTCAATAATGGTTCCCAGTTTGCAGTAATCTGCAAACTTTGTTAGCCAGAGTCCCTTAGTGTTGGCCTGTACTTCAGAGAAGTAGATGCCAAACAAGAGCAGTCCCAGGACTGAACCCTGAGGTACTCCACTTGTCACCTGTCTGGAGCTGGATTTGGAGTTGGCTACTTTTACAGTGTGGGTTCTGTCAGTAAGCCAGTTGGCAACCCATCGAGTGACGAAGGGATTTATGCCCAGATTAGTAAGTTTATCTATGATTCCAGAGTGAGGGATGGTGTTGAAGGCCTTGGTGAGGTCCAGATAGGCTGTGTGGACCGCCTTACCCTCATCCACAGCTCTGGAGACTGAGTCAAAGAAGTCAATCAGGTTCAGGAGACAAGATCGGCCCTTCACAAACCCAAACTGGATGGAGTCCAGTGTTTGAAGGTTGCCATTGTCTTTGTTTATAAGTTCCATGATAAGGCAATTCCATGCCCTTGCAGATCAGGCTCATCAGACTGATGGGATGGTAGTTCCTGGGATCCAAGGTGGATCCCCACTTGTGGAGTGGGATAGCTGTAGCTGTGCGCCACTCAGTGGGCAAGAAGCCTGAGGTGAGGCTATGATTAAACATGACACTAAGGTGAGGTGCCCGTTCATTTTGTAGTTCATGTAGTACACAGCCCAGGATGTCATCTGGTCCTATGGATGCTGTATTCATAGCTTTGGAGAGTGCAGTTTCTACCTGTGTGGCTGTGATTACCAGAATTTGGCAATCTTTTGGTATTGAGATGGGCCCTTTATGGGGTGGGAGGGTTGTGAAGTTGGCACTAAATTGATCTGCCAGGTATTGGCAATATCCTTGGGATCTGCCAGGATATTGGCAATATCCTTGGGATCAGTATATTTAATGCCATTCTGTTGTAGCTCAGAGCAGATCTGAGCATTGCCATTTAGATTCTTGACATAACTATAGAATGCCTTGTGGTTGTCTTTGGAAACTTCAGCAATTTTATTTTTGTAACTAGCTTTGGAGGATTTTATGAGGGATCTCAGCTTCTTACTGAGGCTGGTAACGGAGTTTTTTGCATCCTGGGATTTTTCTCTTTTCTGCAACAGTTTCTTCCTTCTGTTGTATAGTTTGTTTATGGCAGGGGACCACCAGATTGGCTTCCTTTTTTTTGGAGGAGAGCATCTTGGTTCTATTTGGGATGGCACGATTCATGCACGAGTGGATGTGCTCATACAGTGCCTTAGTGTAGGATTCAGCAGTCGAACTTTCAGCTCCCATATGCATGGGTGTCATGAAGTTTGTCACTTCTGACTTGAGTAGCATGAAGTTGGCTTTGGAGAAGTTTTTTTCAGAGGTTTCCTTACTGGGGGGTGGAGGTGTGATGTGGATGTCAAGGGTGATTAGCTTATGGTCAGACCTGACCAATGAGGGGGTGACCACTGGTGTGAAGCATCTATCTCACATGATGGTAATGACAAGGGTAGGATATTGGAGCCCCTGGTGGGACAATGGATTATTAGACCCAGGGCGTTGGAATTTATGAATTCCAAGAACCATTGGGAAAAGGTGTTGGTACCCGAGTAGTTTTCCCAGTTAATGGCAGGGTAGTTGAAATCACCCAGTATTAGGGTGTTTGGTTGTATCTTAATATTTTCCAGTATGCTTAGAAAGGTGTAGTGAGACTCTTGGGGCATGGTGGGGGATCTGTAGCAAGTTACAGTTTGAATTGCAGTCTTACCTAGTGTTAGTTGGACCTGGAGAATTTCAGATGCATTGTGTTGAGGAACTAGCCTGGAGGTGTGAATATCCTTGGTGAATATGGACACTCCTCCACCTTTAGTGTTTCGGTCTTGGTTTGGTGGCCAAAAGTGTGTTAGGTGTTGTAGCCTGGTATTGCAGGGGTGCTTTCTGGAGTCTTGAACCAGGTCTCAGTTACTGCACAGATATCGACGTTCTCCATATTTAGGAGTGCATTTTGAGGTTTAGACTTCTAGCATTGAGTGGCATTACCTTCAGATTTTACATGCTTCTATCTGTTATGGTGGTGGTTTTGTCCTTTGAACCTTGCCTAAAAAAGGCACTACAGGGGTGGAAAGAGCTTTAGCCAGTAATCTGAATCCTAGGGTCGACAGGTGCAGACCATCTCTGGCAAAGCATCGTGGTTTGTAGATCATGTCGTCCCAGGCAGACAGATACTGGATCCCCTTTGAATGGCACCAGAAGCTTAGACAGTTGTTGAAGCCAATAATTTTGTCCTTATACTGTGGTATCATTCTGGGTGAAGGCAGGATGCTACTCAGACAGACCCATAATTGTACTTGTGGAATGACTTGAGTGCATGCATTATGTGGTGGATCCTGGCACTTGACAGGCAGCTGACTGTAATTTTCTCCTTGTTCAGCCTGGCGAGTGTGACATCAGTGTACCTGACTATAGAGTCACCTATGACTAAAGTGTTGGGTATGTTTTCTTGCCTTAGGGGCTGTTGTTGGGTGGCACACTGTTGCTGTGAGCTATGTGTCACTTTGGTTGTGACTGGTGTTTATTTGCGTTTCAGCTTCTGAGGTCCTTGTTGCTTGGGCAGGTTAATGTTAAGGGCCTCCACATATGTAGGTTTAGTGTTGCTATGTGTGGGTGTTGATGCTGTGGGTTTTGAAGGGCTATGTGTTGCTTGAGGTGTAGTGTAGGTGTTAACCTTCTCTTCTTGGCTGTCTAGCACAATCTTGGCTGGAGAGAGCTTTGCTTCCAGTTTGGCTATTTAAGTGCATCTCGCGCAGGTTGTAGTGTTGGGTGGTAGGAAGAGAGGGTTGTCTGTGTACATGAGGCAGTTGCTGCATTGCCCCAGTATGCCCAGATTCACCAGGTGGACAGGAGAAATCACCAGAAGCTGACCCTTGGTCATGCCTGTTTAGGTGCCTTTTTTGTAAAGTACAAGAGCTGTTTTCCCTTACCTTTGCAAGATACTTTGCAATTATAGGCTGTTTAGTGCCTACGATTAATTTCTCCTTATTAACAAGGAGAGTTGAGTGCTTGTATCAGTTTAAGGCTTCCTAGTGCTTTCCAGCAGGTTCTAGAGCAAGTGCTAGTCACAGGGGTTCAGATTTTAATGCTACTACTGAGAAACCAGTTAGTTTTAAGGGAAAATTTGAAGAGCAGATTTTCTGGCACCTGGAATAGTTTAACCGTAGCCCCGTGGTGCTGCACAATGCAAAAAATGCACAAACTCACATGTTTTTAAGCCAGAAAGTTGAAAGGAATAGAAATCAGTCCCAAATGGCTAATAAAATTACAATTTCAGAGCTGGAAACCATTCCTCTAATGTTAGATAGACAGTACAATGCTCACCACTCACACTGGTAAGCAGTAGGACTTCCCTCTACCACAGCAAGGTCTGGATAGTTCTGAACATAGAAAATAAAGTCCTGAAACCAGCAAAGCCTGGGATCTGGACTATACTATTTATTTCTTATTTTACATTTGTTAACCGGGAAAGTCCGACTGGATACATATCCATTTTCAGCGGAGGCCTGGGGAGAAAAGCTCCAAGTAACAGATAAACATTTAAAATGCAGGTTACAATGATATTTAGCAATTTAACAAAGATCAAAAGACAAAAACAAAATATGTTACATATTTAAGAAAAAGTTCAAAGTCAGGTAACATTTAGATATGAGAAAGACAACAACAAAGAGGGGGATGGAAAGAAGTATAAAGGGAAAAATAAACATATACGAGTAGTGTAGGTATAGGAAAAGGATATACTAGCTAGGAAAGGTGGGAAATGAACAAACAAAATAGTATTTTTTTGGTTTTTTTTGTTGGTTAAAACAGGCTAAACAATGCAATAATACAGTAAATAAACACAGAAAAGGCTAACACACCTGAGTGTGTAGCCCTAAACAGTAAATGCAATTAAAACTCTACAAAATTAGCAATTTAAAACTTTTTAAATGAAGCAAGGCAAGTGTACAACTGAAAAACGATTTATGAGGCAGTAATACAGTAGAATAAGTAGCTAGTCTACATATACAAAAAAGTCTATATATGCAGAAAAGCAGCTAAAACAACACTAAAACAATTCAGATATAGTGCAACCTAGAGCACTTGAGTTGTAGCAATATTAAGGCAAATGCAGTTTTAATAAATGCACTAAAATATACTCTATATTTCCAAAATGTTTGAGGAGCACAGTCTGAACACAAGGAGATTCAGACAATTTTTTTTTTAAGAAAGTGAGAAAGGAGGAACAGAAGGAAAGGAACTAAGTGGGTCGGCCTTCTCAGATGTTCTCTCTGTAGTGGGTAGAATGAGCTAATGACACTAGACTGGGAGGAGTGTCCAACATCAAATTTAGAGTACGGGCGGGCAACTGCAAGGCCAGCAGGTATAAAGACAAGATGCCAATAGAGATTGAGGGTGGGGACCTTTAGTCAGAACACACTACAGAAATGTTTATCACTTCAGGCAGAAAACACTACAGTCAGTGAAGCAATAGCTATAAAATACAGTAATAAAGTATGCAGCAGACAATAAAAGTGCTATAAATATCTAGAATAACCAATAACTAGTAAAAATAAGCAAAAAAAAAAAAAACAGTCTACTTATTGTTATATATCACAGATCAGAGTTTTAGTCAGTGCTCCTTCTCCGATAGCTCTGTGTGGAATGGCTGAAAAGCAGATTCTAATTATAGAACATGGAATAAACAAAACTGACAGTAGTTCAATTAACAAATATATAAGGAGCAAGCTCTGCTGAATTTGTGGTTTGGTTTAAAATGCTGAAGTCCATGACATCTGGCTCAGGCAGTCCAAATTCTGGAATTTTACTGCATATTTCTTGTTAAGCCCTAAACACCAGTCCTTGTGTAGCTGATGGGTTTGACACACAATACTGGCCCATGGATATATGTGCTGTTATGCATGCCTGACTCTAGCTATATGACAGAGTGTGCCATTTGGCATGCATGCCTTTGTTGTGACGCAATTATGCTGATGTATGCACAGTACAGTACCTGCTCCTTCCCACCAAGATGGACAAGTACTGGTCAGCTGCTCACTGCCATCTTCTCTCTTCATGTCATCCAGCACACAGGCTGCCAGCCAGTCCTGGGTCATCAGGGTTGCTGTCAGTACTTCCTCTTTCTGTACCAAATGGCTAAACTAAACACAGGCCATGTGTTTTACCTAATTGAATAAAATTGAAAACTAGTGACTAAACCCTTTGTTTTTTTTTTTTTTTTTTTTTGCTTCCTTCAAGGTAGATTGACCACAGATGATTTTAATGCCATCTGCAAAGAAGGAAGGGGAAATGTTAGAGTATAATTACAAAAGAAACATTCCTCACTCTCAGCAGGTTTGGTCTACTGCCAAACTGTTAACCTTGTGAGAATGATAGTCAACATTTAAGTTTGGTGGCACTCAACCTGATGGCAGTGAGGGGGAAGGACAAAAATAGTTTTGATTAGAACAGCTTTTAGTACCTAATCCTTAAGAATCACCATATATTATCAAGTCTTACCAAACTGTGAGTGAGCTCAGCTATTCTATCCTGTACTTTTTGAGAACTCAGCATAATTTGCAGAGTCTCCCTTTTCCAGAGAAGTTATTTTTGCAGCTATACAACCTGGTGAGGGTCTCAGTGAGAGGGTAGGTACTGGTAACTTTGTGGCCACCATAAACAAAGGGCTAATCATTTTTAATTATATACCCTTATGTCAACAGACCTGGTATCCTATGAGTGTATCGGGTGCCCAGTGCTTATTTCTTATATATGGATGAATGCTACCATGTGCTTGTACTGCTTCCAAACATTCATCATTATGTATCTACCTGCTTAAAACCATTGTCCAGCCTAGAATTCATCCCAGACTTCTATCAGAAGAAATTTTTATAATGTTCAATCTCACACTCTCTCTCTGATGTGTGACAGGTGGGCACTGGCTACACATTTTAATCCCTCACTGTCCAGCATTAATTTAATTCAGGTCACAGGTACACAGTATTGATAACAAGGGTCTATATCAGAAGATCGAAGTTTCAAAACTTCTAATCTGATATGGCCGACACCATATGATCAAAGTCTTGAAACTTCAAATCTTTTAACTGAGATCTCAGTACAGCGCTGAAAGGGAATATTTCCCTTTTCTGCACTGTAGTGCGATCTCAGAGTTGATATATTTAAGTAGCAGGGGTTGTGTAGGGCATTAGAGCATTTAAAGGGTTTGTTTTTGTAGGTTGTTGTGTTTTATTAAATTTTTGATGTTTCAAGACTTTGATTATATGGTGCCGACCATGTCAGATTCGAAGTTTTGAAACTTTGATAATGTAATATAGACCCGAGAACAAGACTGTCATGCTAATGACATTTGAATGAAATTTATGCTCAACTCCTGAGAGACTTGCTTGGCTACAGACATCTGCATCACAAGCTGAAGCTAAGTGAAACTTGCAGTGGTGAATTGTTGTCTTCTGTTAAGTACAAACTTGCAGTTTTAAAAGTACTGTATTTTCATTTTTTCTGTTTCCTAATTGTGTGTTTCTGAACAGTGTGCTGTGTGTCTCTCTGCAGTTATTTTGCTGTAAGAGGGGGTGTTGGTATCACTTCTTTGATCTGACATTTAATAGCCGAGAGGGATTCCTTTGTACTTTAAGTGCTAGCCACAAACTTTGAGAAATCATTTTATACTCAACTCCTGAGAGGCTTGCTTGGCTACAAACATCTGCATTACAAGCTGAAGCTAAGTGAAACTTGCAGTAGTGAATTTTAGTTTTCTGTTAAGTACAAGCTTGCAGTTTTAAAAGTACTGTATTTTCATTTTTTCTGTTTCCTAATTGTGTGTTTCTGAACAGTGTGCTGTGTGTCTCTCTGCAGTTATTTTGCTATAAAAGGGGGTGTTGGTATCACTTCTTTGATCTGACATTTAATAGCCTAGAGGGATTCCTCTGTACTTTAAGTGCTAGCCACAAACTTTGAGAAATCATTTTATACTCAACTCCTGAGAGACTTGCTTGGCTACAAACATCTGCATTACAAGCTGAAGCTAAGTGAAACTTGCAGTAGTGAATTTTAGTCTTCTGTTAAGTACAAACTTGCAGTTTTATAAGTGCTGTATTTTCTTTTTTTCTTTTTCTTAACTGTGTGTTTCTGAATAGTGTGCTGTGTGTCTCTCTGCAGTTAGTTCCCCACCCTCCCTCCATGTTCCTGTGTTGGTATTAGCATTGGTGGCTCTGGAATTGCCCGCCCCCTTCTGTAAGTCTGTATTAGTACACTCCTCCTGTGTCCATCTCATTTGCTTACTTAACTGAGTACAGTTAGATCATATTCTGAGTCTAGTGTTCACTCTACTTAATACAGAGAGAAGATTTGAGAAGGCCAGCCCACTTAGGTTCTTTCTTCCTCTCTTCTTGTACTTAAAAAAAATTTTTTTGAACTTTATTCATTTGCATTTACTGTATTTGTGTTTCCTCCTACTTAATTTTGCCTTTCTTAAAAGTCCTCAATTTTATTTATTCTGCTGCATTTGTTACTGCTTGGTCATAGCCTCATTAAATTGTAACTGGTATTCTAAGTCTTTTAGTTTAAGCACTTGGGCTTCATACAGGCTGTTTTACATTAAGAAGTTTTGTGGTCTGCACTGTTGTGGCAGGACAGGTAGCTTACATCCTTCTAAGCTGGGAATTGCTGATTGAAGGCCCAGTGTCTGCTATTCTAAAAGTGTATTAGTTCTGGCTTAAGCACTTGTGCTTCAGGCCAGTTATTCTACATTTAGAAGGTTTGTGGTCTGCACTCTTGTGGGAGGAGAGGCTGGATTCTTCCCTTCTGAGCTGGGAATTTCTGGTCACAGGTTTATTGTGACTGCTTATTTGAACTGTTTCTTTCTGAAATTGGTGTGCCTTGTTGCTGTAGCATAGACCAGATTCAGACCTGCTGAATCTAGCTTTGTTTGTATAACATGAGCACTGATTCAGGCCATTTTTTTCTGGAGAAGGTTCCCCTGCACCCTAGTAGGCAGGGGTGTGCAGTTAGAACTAGTCTGATTGAAGACTGTTGGAAGAGGGCTCAGTTTTGAGCTTTTTTCTGGTTAATTGGGTAACTTGTTTAAATCAGTTTGTTTGTTTTCTATTGTTTTATATATATATATATATATATATATATATATATATATATATATATATATATAAACATTGCACTTTATTCATCTGCTTTTACTGTATTTGTGTTTCTTCCTACTTTATTACTGGGGGCAGTGACTACAACTCTGATCTGTGATATATAACAATAAGTATCCTTTTCTGTGCATTTAATATATAAATAAATAAATAACTTAAAAAAAAAATTATATATATATATATATATATATATATATATATATATATATATATATATACTTGTTTCCCGCCTTTCTGAGCTAGTATAGTCCAGTTTTCAGGTTAGTGCTGAATTCAGGGCTGTGTTACAAACCTCTGTGTTTGCCCATACCTTACTTGGATATAAGGACATATTTCAGTTCACCTGTGAGAGAGGGGAGCTTTGAGCAACCTATCTGTCCCTGGAGGAGTGGTTTCAGCCCAGAAATTAGTAGTTTATTGGCCATTTTGGGCTAATTTTTATCTTTTTAATTTCCCTGCTATAAATACCGTATTTGCCCAGTTTTGCACACCGGGCAGCACCGGTTAGCTAGGGTAAAACTATTTCCGTCTCCACAAAGTCTCCTCTTCAATTTTTCCCTTGGAACTAGACAAACTTTCAACTTAAGCACTCAAGCCATTCATTCCTCAGCCCGGCACTTGCTCAAAACTTATAACAAGCACTTTTAAACCCTAGCACTAGACCCTCCTGTACTGTAAAGAAGGACAAGGCTCTCTATTCGACCTTACCAGCCATCCAGTAAAACAGTTCACTATACCTGTACAAGCATGTCCAAAGGGCAGTTTCAGGTGTACTCTCCAGTCCAACTGGTGAATCTGGGCATTTTGAGGCAATGTTACAACTGCCTCATGTACACAGATAACCCCCATCCTCCTACCACCAAACACTAATACATGCCAGAGATGCAGTTATACAGCCAAACTAGAGGCTAAGCTCTCTCAATCCAAGACTGGATCAGACAGTCAAGAGGAGAAGGGAAATAATTGCATCACACCACCAGTCTTACATAGACCCATTAAACCAGCACCGGCAAAAAACACACATAAATACATGAAAACATACTCGGAGGCTCTAAATAAAAACCTGCAAAACCAACAGAGACCTCCAAAGCAAACATCCAAGGAACCTCCACCCCCCCAACACAAACCATGAAAAACATACCTCATAAAACCAGTGTGCCATGCAATCACAGCCCATAAGGCAAAATAACAAACCCAACATACTAGTAATAGGTGACTCTATAGTCAGACACACTCAGTCCCACTCACTAGGCTGAATAAGGAGAAGGTTACTGTTAGCTGCCTGTCAGGTGCCAGGATCCGCCACATAACACAAGCACTCAGGTCACTCCAGAACAAGTACAAATATGACTCTGTCATTGTCCATGTTGGTGTGAATGACCTGAGCCATACCTCCCTGGACTACATGAAAAGAGACATGGAAGAGCTCTCTGATCACGTAGCCTAAGCCAGTATGACCCTCACCCTGAGTAGCATCCTGCCCTCACCAAGAATGATACCACGGTATAAAGAAACAATTCTCGATTTCAACAATTGGCTAAGTTTCTGGTGTCATTCAAAGGGGATCCAGTGTCTGTCCGCTTGGGATGACATGCTCGACAAGCCACGCTGCTTTGCTAGAGACGGCTTGCACCTGTCACCCTTAGGCTTTTGAATACTGGCCAAGGCTCTTGCCACCCCCATAGTGCCTTTTTTAGGCAAGGCTCAAAAGACAAAGCCACCACCGTAAATAGCACAAGTAACAAAAAACTGAGGGTAATGCTACTCAATGCCAGAAGTCTAAACCTCAGAACGCATGCACTCGAGGCACTCCTCAGTATGGAGAAAATCGATATATGTGCAGTAACAGAAACCTGTTCTAAGGCTCCAGAGAACACCCCAGCACTACCAGGCTACAACTCATACCATACGTTTAGGCCACAGAACCCAAACCGAAATACAAAAGGTGGGGGCATATCCATATTCATCAAGGATACCCACACCTCCAGGTTAGTGGCACAGCACGATGCTTCAGGGATCATCCACGTGCAACTAACAATGGGCAAAACTGTAATTCAAATTGTAGCTTGCTACAGATCACCCACCATGTCCCAAGACCCCCATTCCACATTTCTGGAAACACTGGGAAACATAAAGGTCCTACCAAACACCCCAATAGTGGGTGTTTCAATTAGCCAAACATTAACTGGGAGAACTACTCAAGTACTAACTCCCTTGCCCAACTTTTCCTAGAATTTACAAATTCAAAACACCCTGGTTCAACTGGTCAACACTCCCACCAGAGGTGACAACATATTGGACCAGGTCATCACCAACATGGGCGACCGGTGTTCCACACCAGAGGTCAACCCCTTGCTGGTTAGATCTGACCATAAACAAATCAATTTGGGTATCCATATTCCGCCCCTACCCCCGGACAAGAAAGCCACCATGAAAAACTTTTCAAAAGCAAATTTCACGTTACTTAAGACCGAGGTGGAAAGTTTCAAAGCCCTCATGCTGAAGGATAACACTGTCCAAGCTGCAACATCCTTTACTGATGCATTCTATGGGCAGCTACAAGAATGCATGAATTGTGCCATCCCAAGCAAAACAAGACTCACTCCTCCAAGAAAAGGAAACCAGTCTGGTGGACTCCTGCCATAAACAAGCTATAGAAAAGAAGGAGGAAACTAGTATAGAAAAGAGTAAAATCCCAGAAAGGGAAAACATCCCTGATCAGTATCAGCAAGAAACTACGATCCCCCATGAAATCATCCAAGGCAAGCTTTGAAAGAAAAATTGCCAAGGACTCCAAAGATAACCACAAGGCATTCTTTAGCCATGTCACAAATCTAAGTAGCAATGCCGAGATCTGCTCGGAGTTAGTGCAGAATGGCACAAAATACACTGAACCGACCAATATCGCCAACATCCTGGCAGGCAGGTTCAGCACAAACTTCACCCCCCTCTCACCCCCAAAAGGACCCATAACCATACCAGAAGAATGTAAAGTCCCTGAAATCACAGACACTCAGGTTAAAACAACCCTCTCCAAAGCCAAAAACACAACATCAATGGGACCGGATGGTGTCCCAGGCTGCATTCTACATGAGCTCAAAGACGAACTAACCCCTCACCTAAACACACTGTTCAAACTCAGCCTCTCCACAGGCTACATACCCATAGAGTGGCACATAGTAACGGTTATTCCACTCCACAAAGGTGGAGCCACAACAGACCTCGGGAACTATCGCCCTATAAGCCTGACTTGCTTTGTCTGCAAGGCTATGGAGCGCATCATCATGGAACTCATTAACAGAGACATTAGGAACCTCCAAACACTGGACCCTGCTCAGTTTGGCTTTGCTAAGGGCAGATCATGCCTCCTAAACCTGGTGGAATTCTTTGAGACAGTTACTAAGGCTATAGACGAGGGAAAAGTGGTACACACAGCCTACCTAGACCTTGCTATGGCCTTTGACACCATTCCCTATTCTGGTATTATAGACAACTCACTAGCCTGAACATAAACCCCTACATCACAAGATGGGTTGCCAACTGACTCACAGAAAAAACCCAAATGGTGAGAGTTGCAGGAGCTAGGTCTGACTCTAAACCGGTTACAAGTGGCATTCCCCAGGGCTCAGTCCTAGGACGCCCCCTGTTCGGTGTATTTTTCTCAGAGCTACAGGTAAGCACAGGAGGACTATGGCTGACCAAGTTCGCAGATGACTGCAAACTAGGGGCTATAACTGACTTTCCAGCTGACACAGACATCCTCCAAAAGGGTCTCACTGAGACGGATACCTGATGTCAAAATCATGGCCTCAAGCTAAATGCCAAAAAGTGCATAGTCATCCCCTTTGGAAAAAACAAAGTACTCACAAACTACCACATAGGTGGTAGTCCCCTAAATACAGAAGACGTAATAAGGGATCTGGGGACCCAAGTGGATAGTAATCTCACCTTTGATAATCACATTGCCAAAGTGCTTGGAAAATCCTTCTACATGGCCCAACTAATCACAAAAGGGTTCGCATCCAGATCAAAAGAGGTCATCGTGCCCCTCTACTCATCACTCATTAGACCCATCTTAGAGTACAACACCCCATTTGGGATGTACCTTACAAAACACCTGCAACAGCTGGAAAGACCACAGAAGTACCTCGCCAAGAGGATCAATGGCCTCATACAGATGCCCTATGCAGCTTGACTGAAGAAACTACAGTTGTACTCAGTTGCATACCGCCTACCCAGAGGTGATCTCTGCCTGACATACAAGGCCATGTCCAACCCAGAATTGATGGACATGCTCCACCTAAAGAAAACCTTATCCTCTCGAGCCACATGCTCTAGGGATCTAAACCTCACCACAACAATAAATAGGACTTGCTGGAGGGATAGATTCCTGTCCCAGAGACTTCCCATGCTTTGGAACAAGATCCCAATCTACATTAGGCAGAGTTCCTCGCTAACACTCTTCAAAAGAAACCTTGACGAGTGGATGGGAAACAGAAAGTTTACCTCAGAGATGACTTCAGTGGCTCTGCTGTACAGAGGCACAGGGAACTAATATAAGGGGGCAGCGAAAGCCAACACATTATGGCTAGGCTTATAAATGCCTTAGTGCTGATAGCCTAGTACCCGGGTCTACTTTCTATCACCGAACTTCCGAATCACCGACACACAAGTTACCGACCCCAAACAACCGAAAACACACAACACCGACAAACACCAACAACTCAAAAAACCGAACACCACTACACCGACACAAAAAACGTCAACTACACATTGCACACAATAACATATCCACTAACCTTAACCTAAACCCTAACCCTAATGTCCGACACTACCGCACACTTACCCAACCCGCACCCTAACCCTAACTCACTTAACCCACCCCTAAACCTCAACACCGTCACTATCGCACACTTACCCTACCTGCACCCTAACCCTAACTCACTTAACCCACCCCTAAACCTCAATACCGTCACTATCGCACACTTACCCTACCTGCACCCTAACCCTAACTCACTTAACCCACCCTAAAACATTAAGCCCGTCACTATCGCACACTCACTCCACCCGCATACTAACCCTAACACACTTAACCCTTCCCTACACTACACTACGTCACTATCACACACTTACCTTACCGGAACCCTAAGTCTGACACTAACGCACACTCACCTTTCCCACACCCTCACCTAAAATCCCTCACTATTGTACACTTACCTGTCCGCTCCCCAATCCTAAATCTTTCACTTTCGCACAGTTACCGGACCGCGCTCACACGCTGCCATTGTCGGTCTTTCAGCTGTCGGGATATCGCGTTTTCGATAACCTACCTGTTCGGTCGTTCCGTCTCGGTCTTCCGGGTGTCGGTGACGTGGCGCTTCGGTTATTCGAAGTAGACCCCCTAGTACCCACCTATGAACCTATGAACCTATGAACATATGAGATACACAGATAAAAAAGAGGATGCAAGAATTATAAATTGTTAAAATACAAGAATAAGTATTTTTTGGAGTGAGAGATATAAGATTTTAGGCATGGGTTCATTGTCCATAAAAGATAATTTTCTGAAAGCTTGATACTTTTGCTTATTGCTTGATTGATTTGGTAGATTTCTTTATATTTTCATAATCCTCTTCTAATTAACATTTTTCTGGTAGCATCCTTTACAAATTATGTTCTTCAAATTCAAATTCTTTGTTTTGTAAAAGCCAGTAAAAGTATTTAAAATAGTCAAAGCAGCCAAAACTGAATATTTCACTAAAAGCACCATGATGTTGCTGTGCATAGAGAATTCTGGCCACAGACAAACCTGCGTGGATTCTTTCTTACTTACTTCTTTCCTTCCTTTAAGACTTTAACGTCAAGCAGACAATATTCCTAAGTATTTGCTTCAGGTACATACAAATAAATGACATCATTTAAGGACACACATGAATGACATACTTAATCATATATGAAGTAAATACTGACATACAGGAAGACTCCAGAGTTCATCAAAAGTCACTGTTACATCTCCAGTATTTTTGACTGACCATGTTCCAATCTTTTGACCCAGGTTTAACTATCTCTCAACTGTACAGATTTTCACAGAATGTCCAGATCTTTGTCTTATATTTTTGGTCCATTTTTCATAAAATTGTGGCTTTCTGGCAAATTAGAGGCAAATCATTAAAGATTGAAGTTAGAAAATAATGATAGACATTTGAGTTTTAGATTTCATATCCTTCAAATTTTATTTATTTATTTATTTCCAGTTTGATGACCGGGGAGGTCCACTGGGCTTAGGGAGCCTGTTTTCAGTGGAGGCCCGGGGAGAAAAGCTCCACATTACATAGTTTAGTTACAAAAATGTTTGCTTTACAAATATTAGTTACAGGTACAATTATGGAAAAGAAAAGGCTGTTACAGTTTCATTTCATGCAAGAGAAATAGGCAAAAAATGTGGATACATAGTACAATTTAGTTATTTACAATATGTACATTTGTGTATAGTTAGCTTGAAAACATAGGTGGTCAGGAGTTTAATGGGTGTAGGAGATTATTTGGTAAGGGGGGGAGCAGTTGCTTTTCCTGTTAGAGTAAAGATAGGAATGTAGCTGAGTTTTAAAGGTTTCAACGTTTTTGCAAGTCCTTAGAGAAGAAGGAAGAGAATTCCATTTTTTTGCTAAGGAAAATGATAGCAAAAGCTGACCTGCAGGACGGCTTGGTTTGCAGACAGAGATTAGGTTTTGGTGAGTAGATCTGAGAGTCCTGTGAGGGGTGTAAGGTTGAAGGATGTTGGTTAGTGCAGAGCATTTAGAAGTTTGAAACATTAGTCTGTGGGCTGTATTGATTTGGAGATAATCTAGATGGTTGGGCAGTTCAAGCCAATTTAACAAATGAAGGGAGGTACAATGGTGGGAGGAGGATTTGGCTTTGGTTGCAAATTTGGAAATGTTATTGTAACAGATTTCCAGTTTGGAGGAGAGAGAGGCAGATAAGTTTGTTAGAAGCGGAGTGCCATACAGTAGTGAGGGGAGTAAAAAGGTAGTGGCTTGAGTTAGTCTAGTGGAAGGAGCGAGGAAGTGAATGTTTCTGTATAGCAAACCGAGTTTTATATGGGTTTTCTTAATGTTTTGCTGGATGTGAGTATCAAATTTTAGGTGTTCATCAATAGTAACTCCAAGAAGTTTGGCAAAGGGAACAACCTCTATAGTAGAGTTGTTTTGGCTGATGATTAGAATGAGTTTTTTTTCAATAAGAGAAGCTTTAGAGGGAGAGAATAGAAGTATTTTGGATTTATTGGCATTTAGTGAGAGGTGGTTTTGGAGCATCCAATTTTCAGTGGTGGAGAAAGGAGTTTGTGTCACTGTTTGAAGCTGTGGAAGGTTAGAGGCACAGCAGATTAAAGTAGTATCGTCTGCATATTGCATGATTTTGGTGTTGGGTAAGGCTTTGTGGAAGTCGTTAATAAAGATGTTGAATAGCGTTGGACCAAGTATGGATCCTTGGGGTACCCAAGTGAGGGTGGGAAAGAAGGTAGAGGTGCTTTTTCCCCATTTTACAGCTTGAGACCTGTCAGAAAGGTAGCTGGAGAACCAAGATAAGGTACTGCAGGAGAGATTAAGGTTAGACAGATGGTTTGGGAGGTGGGTATGGAAGATGGTATCAAAAGCTTTGCATAGATCCAGTAGATACTATTTTTCCAAAGTTGTAGGCAAGGTTTACTATGTGTAAGAAGGAGAGAAGGGCAGTGATGGTACTGTGGCCAGGTCAGAGGCCGTGTTGGGTAGGAGTGATTAGTTGGTGGATGGTTATGAATGGCATAAGCTGATGGTGGATGCATTTTTCTAGGAGTTTAGAGATTGGGGAGAGGACAGAGAGAAAATATTCATGCTAATGCAAAACCTGTTATTCTATCAACTTTCTAAGTCTGTAAGAGCAATATTTCAAAATTGTCCCTGTTTGCACCACTTTTGTATGGCTTTGTCCAGATTTCTTACTCTAAGAGGTTGAGAAGTATGGCGACAAAGTAATATGTCAGTCTTTCACTTCTAGCCTCCTTTCCCATTTGAATTCATCTTCCTTTGTCAATCATTTTATGCCACTCACTTCACAGACTTGGCTGTAACTTTCATATAAACATGCCCTTCACACAGGCTATAATAAAACTCCTGCAAAAGTTCACCTCTCTAACATTAAAAACTAATAACTAATCTTCCTACTACCCACTTTCTAAGATACTAGAAATATCTGTATTCGTACACTGCCTCAGTAATATGAATGCTTTTAGTAGCCTATATGCCATAGTCTGTAGTACAAATTCTTTTAGTAGCCTATATGCCATAGTCAGTAATATGCAGGCATTTAGTATCCTATATGCCATAGTCAGTAATATGCATATTTTAGTATCCAATATGCCATAGCCAGTAGTATGAATGTTTTTAATATCCAATATGCCATAGCCAGTAGTATGAATGTTTTTAATATCCTATATGCCATAGCCAGTAGTATGAATGTTTTTAATATCCAATATGCCATAGCCAGTAGTATGAATGTTTTTAATATCCTATATGCCATAGCCAGTAGTATGAATGTTTTTAATATCCTATATGCCATAGCCAGTAGTATGAATGTTTTTAGTAGCCTATATTCCATAGTCAGTAGTATGAATGTTTTTAATATCCTATATGCCATAGTCAGTAGTATGCATGTTTTAATATCCTATATGCCATAGTCAGTAATTTGAATGTTTTTAATATCCTATATGCCAATATGCCATAGCCAGTAATATGAATATTTTTAATATCCTATATGCCATAGTCAGTAATATGCATGATTTTAGTATCCTATATGCCATAGTCAGTAATATGCATGTTTTTAATAACCTATATGCCATAGTCAGTAGTATGCATGTTTTAATATCATATATGCCATGGTCAGTAATATGCATGTTTTTTAATATCCTATATGCCATAGCCAGTATTATGAATGTTTTTAATATCATATATGCCATAGTCAGTAATATGCATGTTTTTAATATCCTATATGCCATAGTCAGTAGTATGAATGTTTTTAATATCCTATGTGCCATAGTCAGTAGTATGCATGTTTTTAATATCCTATATGCCACAATCAGTAATATGCATGTTTTTAACATCCTATATGCCATAGTCAGTAGTATTCATGTTTTTAATATCCTATATGCCATAGTCAGTAATATGCATGTTTTTAATATCCTATATGCCATAGTCAGTGATATGCATGCTTTTAGTATCCTATATGCCATAGTCAGTAATGTGCATGTTTTCAGTATCCTACATGCTATAGTCAGTAATATGCAGGCATTTAGTATCCTATATGACATAGTCAGTAATATGCATGCTTTTAGTATCCAATATGCCATAGCCAGTAGTATGAATGTTTTTAATACCCTATATGCTATAGTCAGTAGTATGAATGTTTTTAATATCCTATAGGCCATAGCCAGAAGTATGAATGTTTTTAATATCCTATATGCCATAGCCAGTAATATGAATGTTTTTAGTAGCCTATATGCCATAGTCAGTAGTATGAATGTTTTTAATGTCCTATATGCCATAGTCAGTAGTATGCATGTTTTTAATATCCTATATGTCATAGTCAGTAATTTGAATGTAATTTGAATGTTTTTAATATCCTGTATGCCAATATGCCATAGCCAGTAATATGAATATTTTTAACAACCTATATGCCATAGTCAGTAATATGCATGTTTTTAATATCCTATATGCCATAGTCAGTAATATGCATGTTTTTAATATTCTATATGCCATAGTCAGTAATATGCATGTTTTAATATCTTATATGCCATAGTCAGCAGTATGAATGTTTTTAATATCCTATATGCCATAGCCAGTAATATGCATGTTTCTAATATCCTAATTGCCATAGCCAGTAGTATGCATGTTTTTAATATCCTATATGCCATAGTCAGTAATATGCATGTTTTTAATATCCCGTATGCCATAGTCAGTAATATGCATGTTTTTAATATCCTATATGCCATAGTCAGTGATATGCATGCTTTTAATATCCTGTGTGCCATAGCCAGTAATATGCATGTTTTTAATATCCTATATTCCATAGTCAGTAATATGCATGTTTTTAATATCCTATATGCCATAGTCAGTAGTATGCATGTTTTTAATATCCTGTATGCCATACTGAGTAATATGCATGCTTTCAATATCCTATATGCCATAGTCAGTAATATGCATGTTTTAACATCCTATATGCCATAGCCAGTAATATGCATGTTTTAATATCCTATATGCCATAGCCAGTAGTATGCATATTTTTAATAGCCTATATGCCATAGCCAGTAATATGCATGTTTTTAATATCCTACATGCCATAGTCGGTAGTAAGAATGTTTCTAATATCCTATATGCCATAGCCAGTAATATGCATGTTTTTAATATCCTATATGCCATAGTCAGTGATATGCATGTTTTTAATATCCTATATGCCATAGTCAGTATGCATGTTTTTAATATCCTATATGCCATAGTCAGTAGTATGAATGTTTTTAATATCCTATATGCCATAGTCAGTAATATGCATGTTTTTAATATCCTATACGCCATAGTCAGTAGTATGAAAGTTTTTCATATCCTATATGCCATAGTCAGTAATATGCATGATTTTAGTATCCTATATGCTATAGTCAGTAATATGCACGTTTTTAATATCCTATATGCCATAGTCAGTAATATGCATGTTTTTAATATCCTATATGCCATAGTCAGTAATATGCATGTTTTTAATATCCTATATGCCATAGTCAATAATATACATGTTTTTAATAAACTATATGCCATAGTCAGTAATATGCATTTTTTTAAATATCCTATATGCCATAGTCAGTAGTATGCATGTTTTTAATATCCTATATGGCATAGTCAGTAATATGCATGCTTTTACTATCCTATATGCCATAGTCAGTAATATGCATGATTTTAGTATCCTAAATGCTATAGTCAGTAATATGCACATTTTTAATATCCTATATGCCAGTCAGTAATATGCATGTTTTAGTATCCTATATGCCATAGTCAGTAATATGCATGTTTTAATATCCTATATGCCATAGTCAGTAATATGCATGTTTTTAATATCCTATATGCTATAATCAGTGATATGCATGTTTTTAATATCCTATATGCCATAGTCAGTAATATTCTTGCTTTTAGTATCCTATATGCCATAGTCAGTAATATGCATATTTTTAGTATCCTATATGCCATAGTCAGTAATATGCACGTTTTTAATATCCTATATGCCATAGTCAGTGATATGCATGCTTTTAGTATCCTATATGCCATAGTCAGTAATGTGCATGTTTTCAGTACCCTACATGCTATAGTCAGTAATATGCAGGCATTTAGTATCCTATATGCCATAGTCAGTAATATGCATGCTTTTAGTATCCAATATGCCATAGCCAGTAGTATGAATGTTTTTAATATCCTATATGCTATAGTGAGTAGTATGAATGTTTTTAATATCCTATAGGCCATAGCCAGAAGTATGAATGTTTTTAATATCCTATATGCCATAGCCAGTAATATGAATGTTTTTAGTAGCCTATATGCCATAGTCAGTAGTATGAATGTTTTTAATGTCCTATATGCCATAGTCAGTAGTATGCATGTTTTTAATATCCTATATGTCATAGTCAGTAATTTGAATGTTTTTAATATCCTATATGCCAATATGCCATAGCCAGTAATATGAATATTTTTAACAACCTATATGCCATAGTCAGTAATATGCATGTTTTTAATATCCTACATGCCATAGTCAGTAGTAAGAATGTTTCTAATATCCTATATGCCATAGCCAGTAATATGCATGTTTTTAATATCCTATATGCCATAGTCAGTGATATGCATGTTTTTAATATCCTATATGCCATAGTCAGTATGCATGTTTTTAATATCCTATATGCCATAGTCAGTAGTATGAATGTTTTTAATATCCTATATGCCATAGTCAGTAATATGCATGTTTTTAATATCCTATACGCCATAGTCAGTAGTATGAATGTTTTTCATATCCTATATGCCATAGTCAGTAATATGCATGATTTTAGTATCCTATATGCTATAGTCAGTAATATGCACGTTTTTAATATCCTATATGCCATAGTCAGTAATATGCATGTTTCTAATATCCTATATGCCATAGTCAGTAATATGCATGTTTTTAATATCCTATATGCCATAGTCAGTAATATACATGTTTTTAATATCCTATATGCCATAGTCAGTAATATGCATTTTTTTAAATATCCTATATGCCATAGTCAGTAGTATGCATGTTTTTAATATCCTATATGCCATAGTCAGTAATATGCATGCTTTTACTATCCTATATGCCATAGTCAGTAATATGCATGCTTTTAGTATCCTAAATGCTATAGTCAGTAATATGCACATTTTTAATATCCTATATGCCAGTCAGTAATATGCATGTTTTAGTATCCTATATGCCATAGTCAGTAATATGCATGTTTTAATATCCTATATGCCATAGTCAGTAATATGCATGTTTTTAATATCCTATATGCTATAATCAGTGATATGCATGTTTTTAATATCCTATATGCCATAGTCAGTAATATTCTTGCTTTTAGTATCCTATATGCCATAGTCAGTAATATGCATATTTTTAGTATCCTATATGCCATAGTCAGTAATATGCAGGCATTTAGTATCCTATATGCCCTAGTCAGTAATATGCATGCTTGTAGTATACAATATGCCATAGCCAGCAGTATGAATGTTTTTAATATCATATATGTCATAGCCAGTAGTATGAATATTTTTAATATCCTATATGCCATAGCCAGTAGTATGAATGTTTTTAATATCCTGTATGCCATAGCCAGTAATTTAAATGTTTTTAGTAGCCTATATGCCATAGTCAGTAATATGCATGCTTTTAGTATCCAATATGCCATAGCCAGTAGTATGAATGCTTTTAGTATCCTATATGCCATAGCCAGTAGTATGAATGTTTTTAATGTCATATATGCCATAGTCAGTGGTATGCATGTTTTTAATATCCTATATGTCATAGTCAGTAATTTGAATGTTTTTAATATCCTATATGCCAATATGCTATAGCCAGTAATATGAATATTTGTAAAATCATATATGCCATAGTCAGTAATATGCATGTTTTTAATATCCTATATGCCATAGCCAGTTGTATGAATGTTTTTAATATCCTATATGCCATAGCCAGTAGTATGAATGTTTTTAATATCCTATATGCCATGGCCAATAATATGCATGTTTTTAATATCCTAATTGCCATAGCCAGTAGTATGGATGTTTTTAATATTCTATATGCCATAGTCAGTAATATGCATGTTTTTAATATCTTATATGCCATAGCCAGTTGTATGAATGTTTTTAATATCCTATATGCCATAGCCAGTAGTTTGCATGTTTTTAATATCCTAATTGCCATAGCCAGTAGTATGCATGTTTTTAATATCCTATATGCCATAGTCAGTAATATGCATGTTTTTAATATCCTGTATGCCATAGCCAGTAACATGCATGTTTTTAATATCCTACATACCATAGTCAGTAATATGCATGGTTTTAATATCCTATATGCCACAGTCAATAATATGCATGTTTTTAATAGCCTATATGCCATAGTCAGTCATATGCATGTTTTTAATATCCTATATGCCATAGTCAGTAATATGCATGTTTTTAATATCCTATATGCCATAGCCAGTAGTATGCATGTTTTGAGTAGCCTATATGCCATAGCCAGTAATATGCAGGTTTTAAATATCCTATATGCCATAGCCAGTAATATGTATGTTTTTATTATCCTATATGGCATAGTCAGTAATATGCATGTTTTAATATCCTATATGCCATAGTCAGTAGTATGCATGTTTTTAATATCCTATATGCCATAGCCAGTGGTATGAATGTTTTTAATATCCTATATGCCATAGTCAGTAATATGCATGTTTTAATATCCTATATGCCATAGTCAGTAGTATGAATGTTTTTAATATCCTATATGCCATAGTCAGTAATATGCATGCTTTTAGTATCCTATATGCCATAGTCAGTAATATGCATGTTTTTAATATCCTATATGACATAGTCAGTAATATGCATGTTTTTAGTATCCTATATGCCATAGTCAGTAATATGCATGTTTTTAATATCCTATATGCCATAGTCAGTAATATGCATGTTTTTAATATCCTATATGCCATAGTCAGTAATATACATGTTTTTAATATCCTATATGCCATAGTCAGTAGTATGCATGCTTTTAATATCCTATATGCCATAGTCAGTAATATGCATTTTTTTAATATCCTATATGCCATAGTCAGTAGTATGCATGTTTTTAATCTCCTATATGCCATAGTCAGTAATATGCATGTTTTTAATATCCTATTTGCCATAGCCAGTAATATGCATGTTTTTAATATCCTATATGCCATAGTCAGTAATATGCATGTTTTTAATATCCTATATGCCATAGTCAGTAATATGCATGTTTTAATATCCTATAGGCCATAGTCAGTAAAATGCAGTTTTTTTAATATCCTATATGCCATAGCCAGTAGTATGAATGTTTTTAATATCCTATATGCCATAGTCAGTAATATGCATGTTTTTAATATCCTATATGCCATAGTCAGTAGTATGAATGTTTTTAATATCCTATATGCCATAGTCAGTAATATGCATGCTTTTAGTATCCTATATTCTATAGTCAGTAATATGCACTTTTTTAATATCCTATATGCCATAGTCAGTAATATGCATGTTTTTAGTATCCTATATGCCATAGTCAGTAATATGCATGTTTTTAATATCCTATATGCATAGTCAGTAATATGCATGTTTTTAATATCCTATATGCCATAGTCTGCAGTATGTATGTTTTTAATATCCGATATGCCATAGTCAGTAATATGCATTTTTTTAATATCCTATATGCCATAGCCAGTAGTATGAATGTTTTAATATCCTATATGCCATAGTCAGTAATATTTATGTTTTAATATCCTATATGCCATAGTCAGTAATATGCATGTTTTTAATATCCTATATGCTATAATCAGTGATATGCATGTTTTTAATATCCTATATGCTATAATCAGTGATATGCATGTTTTTAATATCCTATATGCCATAGTCAGTAATATGCATGTTTTTAATATCCTGTATGCCATGGTCAGTAATATTTATGTTTTAATATCCTATGTGCCATAGTCAGTATTATGAATGTTTTTAATATTCTATATGCCATAGTCAGTAATATGCATGTTTTTAATATCCTATATGCTATAATCAGTGATGTGCATGTTTTTAATATCATATATGTCATAGTCAGTAATATGCATGCTTTTAATATCTTAATTGCCATAGTCAGTGATATGCATGTTTTTAATATCCTGTATGCCATAGTCAGTAATATGCATGTTTTTAATATCCTATTTGCCATAGTCAGTAATATGCATGCTTTTAATATCCTATATGCCATAGTCAGTAGTATGAATGTTTTTAATATCCTATATGCCATAGTCAGTAATATGCATGCTTTTAATATCCTATATGCCATAGTCAGTAATATGCATGCTTTTAGTATCCTATATACCATAGTCAGTAATATGCATGTTTTTAATATCCGATATGCCATAGTCAGTAATATGCATGTTTTTAATATGCTATATGCCATGGTCAGTAGTATGAATGTTTTTAATATCCTATATGCCATAATCAGTAATATGAATGTTTTTAATATCCTATATGTCATAGTCAGTAGTATGAATGTTTTTAATATCCTATATGTCATAGTCAGTAGTTTGAATGTTTTTAATATCCTATATGCAATAGTCAGTAATATGCATGCTTTTACTTTCCTATATGCCATAGCCATTCTTGAAAGATGAAAGCTGTGGCTAAGATGGATGAAGGCGGTCAGGGTATTGCATTGCCAGTCACTCAGGGTTCAAGGTTTCTTCCATTAATTTTGCCTACTGAAAGATTACAGTCATCACAAAATAAGCTAGTGTATGCAGGTGGAAACAGACGTAACCCACTTGTCATGACAGTTTACCCCTGATTGATAAGGTTTATCTACAAGTGTGAAGGCTAAGTGAATAGACAGGAATTGGAGTGGGTAAAATGGTATTACCAAGGGGGCAGTGAGTGATTATCACTGTTGTACGGGTCTATATTAGATAAACAAAAGTTTATCTTACCGAACGCTGACATTATCGAAAATCCCGGAACTCGAAACTGCAATTGTGGGGGCTGCACCCCCCACACCCCCTGCTAAATATATATTCCAACTCCAAGATTGCACTACAGTGAGGAAAGGGCAAATATTCCCATCTTCACTGTACTACGATCTCACAATTCCAGTTTCTGGTTCCGGGATTTTCGCTCATGTTAGCGTTCGGTAAGATAAACTTTTGTTTATCTGATATAGACCCCAGTTATATACTGAATTTGTTTTAGAATTATGTACTTGTTTTACTCTTTATAAATGAGTTCATTTTATAACATTTGTTTTTATGAATCCAGTGGCATTGATATGATCCATTGGAAATGTCTGGCTTATGTACTATGCAGGTTTAGGAACATGTTTCTGCATATACAGTACATGGATGACTTTGTTTTGTGCTATGATAATATGGCACTGACAGCATCCGTGTGTATTTGTTCATTTTTTTTTTTTGAAATGAGGCAGAAAACATGAGAAATACCTAAGACAAGAAGGTACTTACATTTTTGACAGTAATTTTTCCTGCAACTGCTTGACTCATAATGGCAGCACATTCATTCATTTTGATTTTCAGTGGTACTTAAGTGACCTTTTTGGAATAGTTATTGTTGTTTACCACTACTATAAAATAAACCATTTATTCAGTGGTAAAGCCCATTTTGATAAGCTGTCTGAAGGCAACAATAATAAATATGGTAATTATGTAAAGGGAAAGGTTTTGACTTTTTTCAGTGGGTCACAAAAAAACATTTTTGTTTTGTTTTATTTTCTTTTCAGTGAGGAGTTGATAATGCCATCAACTCAGTGCTAAAAAGCAAAGCAATTATACTGATATAGTAGCTTTGCAAATTTCTGAAAGGAAGGTCTAAGTCTAGATATATGCAAATTAAGAGAATTTTTGAAGCTTCCTCTATGAGTGGATGAAAGCGAATGCAGAGGATTAGAATTCTTAAACTGCATTTGTCAAAAAAAAAAAAAAAAAAACTGTGGCAAGCTCCCTTGCATTATATTACATGGGGGGGCAAGCCCCCCATACTCCTGAACTTATATATACCACGTCCATGGTTGCACCAACTCAAAATAAGGGGGAAATGCCCCACAGTATGCCATTACTGCCTGCACAACTCGCTGATAGTGATTTCTTATTTTCCTTGAAGGAACTCCAGTCATCGACAGGTTGAAGCTCGGGCAATTGAAGCTCAAGCTTTCAAATCTTCATCCACCAATAGGTTACCCAATTCAGAATTATCTAGAATACAAAGAATAAAATGTATGGTTGCATGGGATTTCACAAGTCTAGAGTTGGGTAAGAAGGTATGTGTAATAAATAAACAAATGAAAGAATGAACAAAGAAATAAATCATAAACAAATTACTACCAGCATGTGTTTATGAATATTTTTTTGACTACTTGCTAGAAGTTCATTTCTGTGGAGAGTTGATACAAAAAATATTTAAACAAGAAATACTTGCAGTCACTTGAACAAATTCTAACACTTACAAAACTGAACATTCGAAAAATGTATTATCAGTAATTTAAAATAAAAAAGTGACAGACATATTTCTATTGCATACTTTTTGATATTAATGCTGTGGAAAAAGTCTTCCCAAATTGAGCCCTCCAAGTTACATATTGCAGTTTCACTATTTTTTTACTGCAACACTTTAGAGAAATATTGTCTTGCATTTGCTTTAGAAAACCAGGGCGGGGGATGTGAAATTATTCATTGTTTACAGTTTTTACATTACCATCTCCATGGGTCAGCATGTCTTTATAATAATTGGCTGATACAGTTTTTTCTCTTTTCCATTTCTGTTTGTATATATATTTTTTACTTGTTGTTGTTGTGTCTTTCGGCTTTTCCAAGTTAGGGGTTGCCACAGTAGAATTCCGGTCCGCTAATGATTGGCAGTAGATTTTTATGTACCGAGTTGCTGGCTGTGATGCACAACCTTCAACGAAGGTATGCCCATTCACGCATGTCTCCACACAGAAGATGCTTTAGCTGAGAATCGAACAGGACAACATCTTATTGTGAGGCGACAATGCTACCGCAGCACCACTATTCTGTGTAATTTTACTTGTTTATGCCTGAAGAGGGTGGACCATCAGGCTAGCCCATATAACTACTTATCAAATTTAAGCATTTAAGTGAAGACAGAACACTGCAAATACTGTCCATACTTTGCCTTGCCTTTTAGATACTTGTGTGGGAGATATGGGACCAGGCAACCTGCCTGAACAATTTATTCAACTCGTTCATGATGCAGTTGTTTTACCATGTGTGACCATATTCATTCTTATATTACAGGACTGCTTTGTACCCTCATTTTGGTGGCTAGCTAATGTTGTCATGATAACTGAGTGACGTTGTCAGAATATGACCGAGAGTTATAGGATATTCTCATACCAATCTTCTGTAATTGCTTTGAAAGATGTGAGTTATCTCTTTTCGAGATTAATAATCAGTATGGAAGTACTAGTAACATTGCACAACATGGACAGTAATGTGGCTAGTATAAGGTAATTCAAGGCTTTTATTTCTGAAAAGCATTTAAGAATGGTGCTCCCTATCACCTGATTAATGTGAACTGGCTTTAGGTAAAAATTTGCCTCTTCCCTAATAAACTGAATAGAGATATCTGTAATGCTAAACATAAGACCTATCTAACATGGACTCCCCTTGTTTTTCCAGCTCCACATTTGTTATTGATTTATAAGATTTGCATCACTAAAATAATGTAAGGTAATAAAAGCTCTCATGTTTTGTCATATAGAGTATTTTGCACTTAGTTGGGACTTATGGATAAGTGAGACTGTCAGTGTGCCAAAGGTAATTTTGGCAAGTGCCATTTCAGCAAAAATGTTTCACTGAATGCACTTTTTCCACTAGAAGAGACCTTTCTTTTCTCTAATGTTGTGCAACCTCTGAGTTGGTTTATTTAAATTCAGGGGCTGGGATTGCAGGGTGGCCTCCCCCCCACAGAAAAGGATTTAATATGAATTTTAACTTTTTCAAAGTTTTTGCTTTTGGGGGATGTGTTATTCAGCTATCAACATGATTCCATGTGATTACTACTGAATTCAATATTTGCTATCATTAGGTAGTTTATGCTCAGATTTTTGTAACTACTGGAACATTTAGTTTGTTCATAGCTAAGCATTGCTAATCAAGTTGCTTGCCTTACTGACTTGTTCAATATTTAACCTTTCCTCACTCCTCTCTATTACATCAGTAGCCATGGATTTGCATTTCCTGACTCTCTCTGTGGCCAGTATGGTTGAGATGGGTATTCTGAGGCATGGTAACAATTGCCTCACATCCACTGACAACCCACTTATTCTTAATAAAACAGGTAATCTATGTGAGAGGTGTAAATACACTTTAATGTTGGAGGCAAAACTCTCTCATACAACCAAAACTAATACTATAGAGGTTGTCAGTGACACTTGCACCACACCTGCTGCACAGGAGAAAGACCCAACACATAAAACTACTTATGCTGAGGCATTTACATTAAAACACTAAGACCTCCGGCACAATACAATCAAAGAAGGGGTCCTCCACCATCACATAAACACTCCATTAAAACACCACCTACAGCTACATATATTAACACTGTATCCAGTGCCTTCACTGCTAAGCCCATAAGGCAAACCAGTGCACAGCCAAATTTCCTGGTCATTGGTGATTCTATAGTGAGGCACACTAGTGGGGTCTGAATGGAGAGGTGATAGGGATCCAAATGGAGAGATAACTAGGGGTCTGAATGGAGAGAAGATATGTCAGCAAGCAAAAGAGAGTAATACTGCTGGAACTGAATTCATCCTCAAGTCTTGGTGAGTACTTTCACGAGGTAGGCCCTGCTTTTAACAAAATCTCACCAGGATGACACTGATATATAGACTGGATTTTATATAGCATATATCATGGACAGAAGTAGTTTAAAATAAAATAGATTGGTGCGCAAGACCCAGAATAAAATAAGTGCTCAATCCTGATAGGTATACTGGTGCCAGGACTGGAAAAACTGACAGTGTAGAATCCTCAAGAGACAGAAACTTTCCTACAATGGGGCTAGGCCAGGCCCAGGTGGAGGATGGCTCCTCTGTCGAAGAAGAAAGTAGCAGTCCACAAAAATCACAAAACCTGATGGGACAAAAAGGAGCCACGAAGGCAACAGAGTGCACTATTGAGGATAAGAAAGAAATTATATATTGTTACTATTATGCAAGGAGCCCAGAATTTCCAGACAGAAAATATACAAAAAGATTTAGAGAGAAATTAGAGGAAAGAAAAACACTTCCACAAGAAAAACTGTTAGAAGCTTCAAATATAAAATTGTTCATTAATACAGCAGATTTATGAAAAACATTATATAGACCAAGAAACCTTCATCTGTTTGGAAAAAGAAGCATCTGAGGAAGTGTAAAAATATAAAAAACAAAATCTAGAGATCTTTAAAAGATATAAAAAAGAAATAGGGGCACGGGAAAGAAAGAAAGATTTCATATGGTACAATATTTTTGCAAAGGAGAAACCCAAATTTGTCAACACAAAAAAGGCAGGCCCAAAGATATTCGAAGAGAAATACAGGCAAAGACATCCAAATATGGAAAATTTTGCAAGAAAAAAATAAGATCACAAAGAGAGAATGTAGAACAGAATATCAGTAAAGCAGAAGTTAAAAAATAGAAGTTGAAATTATGGAATACTTGTGAAGTGAAGGATTTAGTGTAGAAAGTCTAACACAGGTTATATCACAGCATGATGGAACGAGTCCACAAAGTAGGGAGAAAAAAGAGGATGAGGAGACACCTGAAGAAAACAATATGAGCATGAGAAAGAAAACGAGTAATATGGTGCAATATTTATGCAAAGGAGAAAGCAAAACTAATCAATGCAAAAAGAGCAGCACCAAAGATATTCAAAGAGATAATACAAGCAAAGACATCCAGACATGGAAAATTGTACAATACAAAAACTAAGAAAACAAAGAGGAAAAGTAGAAAAGGGGATTAGTAATGGAGAAGTTAAAGAAATAGAAACAGAGGTTATGGATTACGTGCAAAGTGAAGGATTTAGTGTAGAAAATCTAACTCAGAAAATACCACAGCAGGATAGAGCAATGGAATCCCAAATTAAGGAGAAACCAGGGGAGTCAGAAACGTGATCAGTTGCAATATGAAGATACTTTGGAGCCTTCTATAGGAAACCAGTACAAATGTTTAGTTAGAGTTGCACAGCAAGGGGAGGAACAGGAAACTGTGGCAACTCTGGCGCATTCAGTGTTGTGGAGTGATACGTCAGTAAGTTCCCATATGAAAGCGCAATGGATGACACAGGATGAAACTGAAGAGAATGTGACACAGGAAGATGCTCTGGAACTTTCTATAGAATGCCCACAGGAAATGGTGAACAAAGAATGTGCTCTTAGTTTGGAAGAAAATAATCTAAGAGAAGAGTTTCTTGATTTAATAGAGATGGACAGAAATATTAAGATCAATGAAAGAAATACACTACTGAAAATCAATAAAACCCAAAAAGTTAGAAGTCTGATAAAACAAATGAACACAGTAATTAGGACTGTCCATAGAGCTTCATGCGATATAACAGAAGTAAACAAAATAGGTTACTATGCAGCTAAATTAATAACAGATAAAGTCTTACCATAAAAAAACAGGGTAGTAAGGGAAAGGAAGGAGAGAAATTGAATGGCATCATAGAAGTATTGAATAGAGAAAACTATAAAGCAATTAAGACAAGCAGTGTCACTGTTAGAAGAGTATAGAAGAGGGAACACATCAACAAAAATACTCAGAAAGATAGACATGATAAAAGCAATGCACAGTATTAGAACAGATCAGGAACTATTATGCACTATCACAAATAATAAACTAAAAATATCAGCACAGGCAGAAAATTATTATACTTGACTCTGACTATTATGTTAATAAGATGCTTGCTATGCTCTCTGACACAAATGTTTCTACTAAAATTGACATTAGTGTTGTTGATGTCATGAAACATGAAATTGATAATTGTCTTACAGAATGCTGTAGGCTGGGTGTTTTAGATAAAGATCTCTTGGACTATTTTATAATTGAGCCCTTGGTGGTGCCCAATATTAACGGGTTGCCCAAGATACATAAGAACCCTTTAGAACCTGACTTCAGGCCAACAGTAGCAGGAGGTGGTTGGCTCACGGAGGCCATATCCATATTCCTGGACAAACAGCTTAAGAAAGTGTTAGCACTAATTGAGGTTATTCTTAAAGACACGGAACAATTTCTGAGAGATTTATACCTCAAACTCAATAATGTGTCTATAAATGATGTTGATTATCTTGTTACACTAGATGTAGTGTCACTATTTACCTGCATTCCCAATGAAGCAGGTATTGCCATGGCAAGAACGGCCATGCATAGAAGTGGCTTGTTCACTAATGAGTTCTGTGATTTATTGTGCCTGCTACTTGAATTGGTATTGGAGCACAATATTTTTCTGTTTCAAGGTAATTGCTATTGGCAGAAATCAGGTGTAGCGATGGGCACAAGTTGTGCCAATTCATATGAGAACCTGGTTATGTCTGAATGGGAATATCTGAATGTTTTAGGCAAATGGAATGAAAATATCATCATTTATCGATGTTTTGTCGATGATTTGTTTATTGCATGGAAAGGTGACAAGGAAGGTTTGGAGGAGGCTGTGAGACATTTCAATAACAGCAGTACATTCTTAAAATTTTCTGATATGCTCACAACAAAAGATTGACTACCTTGATGTGAACATTATGAAGGTGGATGGTGCATTAGCACTAATATGCATAGGAAGAAATGTTACAGACCATCCTATTTACACAGGGATAGTATGCATCCCAATCATATTTTTGGTAATATTGTCACTGGACAGGCACTTAGGATATCAAGGCTGACAAGTGAAGATCATAATTTAGACAGGAGCTTGCATGAGCTTAAACTTGAATTTACCTCTAGGTGTTACAATGAAACAGAATTAGAAGTGGCCTGTCACAAAGTTCATAATGAAAGGGAAGGGAGGGGTAGACCCTACTATGCTGAGAATAAATCCAAAACAAAGACACATGTGGATCAAGATATATGTCCACCTATAGTGCTCCCATTTGCTAAAGGGATAGATAATGTGAGAAACATTATTATAGGCAATTGGCATATTTTGGAGACAGACACTAGGTTTTCCGAAATTTTGGAAAAGGGTCCAAGATTTGTATATAGCAATATGAGGAATTTGAAACAAAGATTGTGCTCCCAGAGAGCAAGGATACCATATTCTATGAGTATGGATGGCACAGCTAAATGCAATAATTGTAATTATTGCCAATATATTGATGAGTCGAGATACTTTAGGCATCCTGAAACACGTCACCTATGGAGTATTAAGGCCAACGCTAATTGCTCTACTAGAAATGTTGTTTATTTGGCCCATTGCTGCAGGTGTTTTAAGTTTTATGTGGGGAAAACTAATAGAAGCCTCAAAGAAAGAATCAGGGATCAACTTTACTGTATTTGTAAAGGTCATGACTATACCGCTTTGGCCAAACATATCTTACAGACAGATATGACCTATTCTTTTTTACTTCAGGTTTTACACATTACATATGATGATGTATGTGGCGGGGATATAGTAAACAGTACAGAGGTATCTGAATTGGAATGGCTATTGAGGTTGGGTACACATCAGGCCATGGGTCTTAATGACAATGTACCCCTCAAACCACTGCTGAAGGCACGGAGATTAAGGCACTAGGGATCCTTCTAATAATATTATTCTAATATTATTTTAATGTTATTCATACCTCATTAACTATGCAGATTGTTAAGTGGTCAATGTGCTTTATACTCATATAGGCTCTGTACTAGCTGATATAGTCCCATATTCTGCATACTGCAGTTAGTGTATTTATTTATTAATTTAGTGTGTTTTATTAAGTTTTTTGTTTTATTTTATTTTATTTTATTATTTATATTGTCATTCATATTCAATAGCAGCGATGCATGAATTATTTGTTCTCATATAAATTTAACTATACTGTTTTGTATATATGAGGGACTTGAAATGGGATATGTCACTTTTAAATACAACCAGCATTGAATGTCATGTGACATCTTTTAAAAAACTTAAATAGGTCTGTTTTGATACTTTGTAACTGTCTGATGAAGTGGTCTCTTGGAGCCGTGAAAGCACTTATATATTTATGTGAAAATAAATTGTATTTTTTAACTTTTGCAAAGTTTTGAGAACTTGGTTCCTTCTATAACATATGTCTCTGCTGGCTACTGGGATTTAACTTATATTCTATACACTTGGGTCAGATTTTTGATTCATTTGTCATCATAGAAGTATTGAATAGAGAAAACTATAAAGCAATTAAGACAAGCAGTGTCACTGTTAGAAGAGTATAGAAGAGGGAACAGATCAACAAAAATACTCAGAAAGATAGACATGATAAAAGCAATGCACAGTATTAGAACAGATCAGGATCTATTATGCACTATCACAAATAATAAACTACAAATATCAGCACAGACAGAAAAACATAGAATATATGCACATAAATATAAAGGAAAAGTACAAAATAAGCAATTTATTGATGACCCAAAAAAGTTTTATAGAGAACTGGGAAACAAGACAAAAGCAATTGAAACACCACCAAAAAAGATGAAATAAATACATTTTGGAGCAATATCTATGAAGATCCTGTGGAACATAACAAAGATGCTGAATGGATAGAAGAAGTAAAAGAAAGAATAAGAAGTTCAAATGTACAGGACATGAAATGGGATGAAGTAACGGCCAGAGAGGTTGAAAAAAAGTTAAGAAAAGCTACTAAATGGAAAACCCCAGGCCCAGATGCAGTACCAAACATCTGGGTAAAAGTCTTTACATGAAGATTTAGCCACGAGTGAGAACTATTTATATGCCCACCCCGAACAGACACCAGCCTGGTTAGCAACAAGAAAAACAATACTGCTATTTAAGAGCAAACCTGCAAGCTATCCTAAAAACTATAGACAAATAACTTGCCATCCGACAATGTGTAAAGTATACAATGAAACCGATGACTGAGTTTATAGTCATGTAGAAGAAAACTCAATCATGGCAATAGAACAAAAGGCTAATAAAAGAAAGTCATATGGAACAAAAGATTGTTTGTTGTTAAAGTAATACTGCTGAATTGTAAAAAGGGGAAGAATCTAAGTATGGTATGTATAGACTATAAAAAAGCATTTGAAAGTATCCCACATTCATAGATAAAAGAATGCTTTAAGAATATATAAGATACACCTTACACTGATCGATTACGTTACAGTGGCCATGAAACAATGACACACCCCTTTGCAGTTAAGCCATGATGAAGAACAAATTATCAGTCCAGCAGGGATAGGGAAAATTATACTTGTACTACTACACTTACCCAAAAGTTCATGGATTTCATCAACTCCAATGCCCTGGACCCTGACACCCCTACAAGGGGGCCCAAATATTCTGGATCTGCTACTCACTAACATGGCTGGTCATTGCACCACCCCATGTGTGTGCCCCCCCCGTGAAGTCTGATCATAAATCAGTTTCAGAAGTAACAATAACATCTGACCTCTCCCCATTAGCAGCAAATAGACTAAAACATTTATCCAAAGCCAATTTCATACCTAATATGTAACAGCATTAATAACTTCATAACCCCTGCCCTCACCGATGGCATGGACATCTATACGTGGATTTACACCAATGCCTTGTATAAGCATCTTTACAAATGTATTGACTCAGCCATACCCGATAGGACAAAAACAAGATCCACAAGAAAGAACAAGCCTGCCTGATAGACATTTGCCATTAACAGTCCATGTGGGTGTTAATGACCTGAGACATACCTCCATGGACAATATGAAGCGTGATATGGTTGAGCTCGCTAATTATGTGTCTCAGGCAGGTATGAGCCTGGGACTGAGCAGCATACTACCTTCTCCAAGGATGATGCCATGTTACCAATAGAAAATTATTGATTTTAAGAACTGGCTTAGCTTCTGGTGTCAGTCCAGAGGGGTACAATATTTGACAGCCTGGCAGGACATGGTTGACAGACCACTCTGCTTTGCCAGGGATGGGCTGCACTTATCCCCTCTAGGCTTTTGGATAATGGCAAAGACCTTTTCAACCCCCATGGTGCCTTTTTTAGTAAATGCTAAACTAATAAACCTACCAACTTAACTGAACCTATGAATGAATATCTGAAGGTGGTACTGCTCAATGCTAGAAGTCTTAACAAGAATTTGAGTTACCTGCAAGCCTTCCTCTCCCTGTATAGTGTAGCCATCTGTGTTTAAAGGAGACTTGTTTTAAAGTCACTGAGAGTACCTCAGCAGAGGGAACTCAAGGTGGAGGAGTGTCAGTCTATATTAAGATTAATCTCACATCTAGACTAGTTAAAGTGTATGACCCACTGGAACTCGTACATCTGCAACTCACCATAAACAGGGTGCCATACCATATCCTTGCAACATATAGGTCCCCCCATATCCTAGGAAACCTATACTACCTGTCTCAGTGTACTATAGTCCCTCACTGTTTAACCCAATACGATATTCATGGGGGATCACAACTACCCTTCTATAGACTGTGAATCCTACACCACTTCTAATGCACAAGCACAGTGATTCCTAAACTTTGTTAACACCAAAATCCTAGAACAGTTGGTCCATTCTACCACCAGGGATACAAACATCCTTGACCTTGTACTCACAAATGTGGTGGTGGTGGGGGGGCAATGTTCCTCAACCAAGGTAATTTCTTCCCTTGTCAGATCTGACCATAAGGCAGTATGACTTGAAATAAAAATTTGGGGATCCAGCAAAATCAAAAACCTTTAGGAACTAGTCCAAGGCTAACCTCTCTCTACTAAGCAACACCTAGGCTAAATTCCAATCTACCCCAAACCCAGTAAACATCACAGAATACACTGAGCTATTTACAAAACCTGTGTACAGCCATATTGATAGCTGTATAGACCGAGCTGTGTCCACTCATATTATGAAAAATGAAAAAAACAAATTCAAAATACAAGCCACCTTGGTGGAATCACACTATCAATCGGTTATACAACAAAAGAAAAAATCTTGGCCAAGCGTAGGAGGAACAAAGGCATACATACTAAAAGCCCCCTGACCAATCTAAACAGGCAGCTAAGAGGGTTAATTAATATTTCAAAGGCTAAATCTGAAGAACAAAATAGCTTCTCAGGCAAACGACAACCACAGCTTTCTACAGCTATGTCCATAACCTCAAGGTACATGTGCAACAATGTGCAGAACTTATTGTAAATGGTATCACCCACACTGAACCAGAGGTCATTGTCAACCTTTTGGTTGACAGGTTCACCTCAAATTTCTCCCCCCACTCCCTTGGATAGTCCAAAGGAAATACTGCATAACAACAATCCCACCAACCATTGCTAGAGAACAGGTCATTAATGCACTTTCCAAGGCTAAAAACACTACATTCACGGGCCCTGATAACATCCCAGGATGTTTCATAAATAGCATGTAACATGGCCTCACTGGTCCACTCAAATTACTTTTTAACTGGACCCTACACTCAGGTTTTGTGCCCAAGGAACAGAAGATGGCTACAGTCATTCACCTGCACAAAGGATGTCTAACCACTGATCCAGGTAACTACAGGCCCGTAAGTCTTACCAGCCTGATATGTAAAGCCATGGAAAGAGTCATCATGGACATAATAAATGAGGACATAGGCAACCTGAAACTCTGGACCCATCACAGTCTGGCTTTGTTAAAGGAATGTCAGGCCTATTAAATCTGATGGATTTTTTTTGAGAAGGTCACCAAAGCATTGAATGAAGGTAAGGCTGTGCACACAGCTTACCTTGACCTGGCCAAGGCTTTTGATACAATAACCCACTCAGGCATTATAGACAAGCTCACTAATTTAGTTATAAACCCTTTTATCACCCACTGGACAGCCACCTGGCTCACTGATAGAACCCAGGAGGTAAAAATAGGTGTGGCCACCTCCCTCCACTAAGAGGCCAGTCACTAGTGGAGTCACCCAGGGCTCGGTATTTGGCCTACTCCTTTTTGGCATCTGTTTCACTGAAATGGAAGCAAATGCTGAAAGTTTATGGCTGACTAAGTTTGCAGATGATTGCAAGCTGGAGGTTATCATCATCTCTCCTGCAGACACTGGCAATCTTCAACAGAATCTATCTCTGACTAAAAATGGTGCCAAAGCCATGGTCTTAAACTCAATGCTAAGAAATGCATAATTGTACCTTTTGTGAAATCAGCCATCCCAGCTAATTACCATGTTAATAATATACCCCTAAGAGTTGACCCAGCAGTCAGGGCTCTGGGTATGCACATAGACAGTAACCTTACCTTCGACCACCACGTGGCCACAGTGGTGAGTAAATCCTTTTAAGTTGCACAGGTTATAAGTAAGGGCATGACATCTAAGTCTGAAAAGGTAATTATTCTACTGTACTCTGCCCTTATCAGACCAGTCACAGAGTACAATGCTCCTTTTGGTATGTACCTGACTGGGCATATGCAGCAATTAGATCAACTTCAAAGGTTCCTTACAAAAAAGAATACAAGGTGTAACAAATCTGCCTAATGCAGAATGCCTGAAAGCTCTTTCCCTCTTCTCAGTCTCCTATAGATTTTTGAGGGGTGATCTATGCCTGGCTTACAAGGCATCCACAAACCCCACTCTTATGAATCTCCTGCATATTTGTAATTCAGAGATTATCAGGAATACAAGGTCTAGGCACCTGAATTTTGACTGTGACATAAATAGAACATGCTGGAGAGACAGATATGTGTCCCAGAGACTGCCTTTCCTATGGAACAGGCTTCCCATCCATGTGAAGCTGTGTTTGTCCATTACCCAGTTTAAGCACAACCTGGACAAGTGGATGTGGAATAGGACATTTACACTGAGCCTGGCATCCATGTCCCTTATGGAGAGAGGTAACTTATAGATGCTTGGCCCTCAATGTCCTGTTTGGATGCAGGACATCATTATTCTTTCGGGATAACATGGCTAGGCTTAGAAAGACCCCTTGATTTGTTAGCCTAGTAACAGTCTATGAATCTATGAATCTCAGTTAAATGCAACACATTATTCATTTCTGTATATTTTTCCTCAGTTATGTGAATAAAAATTGGAATAAAAACTTGATCAGCCATCCAGAAGGCATGGCAAACGTACCTGCAGAGCAACATTGCACAAATGTCATAATATGCAAATGCATATATTAGGCTGCTATAATCACAAATGGAAACATCCACATGTAACTGCTGCTACATACAATGTTAAAAATTCAAATTCTATGGGACCTGACACAAAGCTGCTGGTTTGTAACACATGATCAGTGACAACTTTAATCCCCTTCCAGTTGCATTAAACAAAACAGCAGTATACAGAGGTGTGTCTAATCCATGGAGACAGACTTCAGAGGTACTAGTTAGTAAAAGAGAATCAATGTTAGACCAATTAGCTTGCCCACAATTTTAAGTAAAAATATTAACGAGTCATATGGCACTTTATCCAAGATGTAATCTGGGACCTACATCTGTGATTATGGAACAGCATAATGTTGTTAAGGACGGTCATTTGTTTTATATCTTGTGGCATTCTTTGAAGTAGTAACAGCAGTACTTGATGAGGAATTGACTGCGCATACGGCTTATCTGGCCTTGCTAAGACACTGAACAGTGTAGGATAATTTACAAATTAAATATATTAAATAACAGTACACATATGGTCTGGTTAATTAACTGGATGCAACAAGTGATGCAAAAATGGCAGTTGCAGTAGATTCAGAGTCTTTTTGGACCACACTCAGATGAAGAAGTAGAAAATTGGCTCTGAATATAGTTATTATTGGAAAATTGTGTAATATAATTACCTTTATAAAATATGCCAACCTTCTCCAGTATGGCCTACAAAAAAGGCATACCTGATATAGTAATAATAAACTCATCTTTAATGTCAGTAGGTTGACTGTAGACAGTTCACTGAAAGGCCATTTCATTGAAAAAGAAAGTCAGGCAAAATGTCTGAAAGCCTATATCAATGAAAGACAATTTAATAAAATTCAAAGTATCTGAAATATGATACAATCAAAAATGCCCAAAACAAAAGAATGCAAAATCACTTTTTTGCAAGGGGTGGGAGGTGGGGGTAGTTAAGCCACTGTGTACCCCTGCACTCGCCTTACTTAAATATACTAAGCCCAGAGTTGCACAATCAGCTCAGCAGTGATTATATATACTGGAAGTTATACCCCCACACCCACCTTACTTAAATATACTAACTCTATGGTTGCTTAACCAGCTCTGCGGTGATTATACATAGCGGAAGTTATACCCTCACACCCACCTTACTTAAATATACTAACTCCATGGATGGACAACCAGCTCAGCGGTGATTATACATAGCGGAAGTTATACACCCATACCCGCCTTACTTAAATATACTAACTCCACTGTAGCACAACCAGCTCAGCAGTGATTATACATAACGGAAGTTATACCCCTACACCTGCCTTACTTAAATATACTCACTACACTGTTGCACAACCAGCTCAGCGGTGATTATACATAGCGGAAGTTATACCCCCATACCCGCCTTACTTAAATATACTAACTCCACTGTAGCACAACCAGCTCAGCAGTGATTATACATAACGGAAGTTATACCCCTACACCTGCCTTACTTAAATATACTCACTACACTGTTGCACAACCAGCTCAGCGGTGATTATACATAGCGGAAGTTATACCCCCACACCCATCTTACTTAAATATACTAACTCCATAGCTGCACAACCAGCTCAGCGGTGATTATACATAGCGGAAGTTATACCCCCACACCTGCCTTATTAAATATACTAACTTCACTGTTGCACAGCTAGCTCAGCAGTGATTACACATAGCAGAAGATAACTCTTTTTTTATCCACATCTAAATGTTCCTCTGTGTTATAGAACTGTCTCTAGATATTCTACAGTTAATAAAATGGACTTGCAGACAAATTAGTCTGTCAGAAAAATGGACGTTTGAACATTTGTGCTGACTGATCCCTCATTCAGTGAATTTACATTACATAACATTTTTGTAACCTGGTAGGGACAGTATCTTGTGACTGTTCAAAGAGGATAAAGATTATCAGTACAGAATGCTAAAAAATGACAGCAATATTGAAAATGAAGGCATAATGGTAGACAATGATTTAAGGTTTGACCAGTGCATATCTGCCAGGGTCAGAAGAAACTATTCCATTGCCTGTCTAATTACAAGTTGCATGTTACTCCACATATATCACTGTACTACTGTACTTCAGACCTCACTGATCCAATGCATTATTGAATCCAGTATTGCACTCCCTCATCATCAACAAATCCAACTGAAACAAAATGAAAAAGTTAATTACCACAATAGTTACAGGGCTCAAAAATTTAAACATTTCAGAAAGGCTTCATGAATTTGGTGATATATTCTGTTTTTATAGCTTACTTATAGGTGACTTTTGCTTGTTCTATAAAGTAATATCCCATCACAATTTCCTTGAATGTGTATGTCTGGAATGTACCACTGTGGGAACTAAAAACAAAGGGAGAACCTTGATACTGAAAATAAATATTGGCAGTAGGAAAAAGTGACAGATAAGTTTCATAATGCCTTCCAATATTACAGAATAATTTCTCCCTACAGCTGAACAAGTCATTTTTAACCTCCCTTAAAAATGACTTTGACACATAAATGAGAAACATGAAACATCAGTTTGCAGATCAGTAGGTCATATGGTTGACAGTTTCAACATGTTAGCCTATGAACCAACATTTTAAAGTTGGCACCTTGTTTGAGTCACACAGTACAAGTTGCACCCCAGTCATACCTGATATTACAGTTCTTCACTTTTAAAGCTTTGTTTTTTCTGTTATTTATTTATTTTGTTTTGTACACATGATCCTGCTCTCCAACACAATCCAGTGGAGCACATGTAACACACATATAGCTTTATCCTTAAATTACTCTGTTCTCCCTACATCTATTGTGATGGTTTCTGTTCTAACACCTTATCAGCAGCTGTGATCACCTGTCACTAGATCATACTTTGCTGGATCTCCTACATTCTCTTTCTCAGCTGAAGACCAGTTCCTCCTAAAGAAACAACTCTAAAAGGCAGTCAGCATCTTGTTACAAAAAAAGAACAATTTATTGTTAAAAAGGAGGCTCTCCGCTTTCTTTCTATACTGAAGTTTCAGCTGATCTTCTTAGCGGGGAAATCAGAGGACTTGCTTAGTTTTACTTTGTAGACAGCAATCTTTCACAACAGGAAAGAGCTTACATATCATTAAAGCTGTATTTGTTTCAGAAGCTTGTAGTTCTATTCTCTGCAGACCTACAAGTAATAACATATGCTAGCCATTTGAAGTGATGTGAATGCAGCAGAATTGCAAAGAACGTCAACACATTATCCAAAACATATGCTATCTTCAGTCTTTTAAAGCATATATAACCAAAACCGCAAAGCTGCTGCTTAGCGGGGCACTTGGGAACCACGTGCCAGGGTAGCATACTCACTTTAACCATGATCAGGACTCAACAGATTGTGATAAATGTTTTGCTCGTTAAACAAGTGAAGCAGCTTTATAGAAATTTTTAAGACAGACAACAGTTTGAATAACAACTGCTGCATTTGCCAGATTTAACAATATTACAATTGAATCTGGAAGTACAAATGGCTCAAACAATATTACACTGGGAAACGTTAGTAATAGCTTCCTCTCCAGTGCAATTCCAGAGAAAAAAAACAATGCATTACCTTTTATTGACCCAAAAAAAGTTGTTATATAATAAACTATTTGACTATGGGAGATCACTCAGGAATGGAGTTCTTTTGCCAGAATTCATTTAATTAAAAGCCAGCTTGATGGAAAAACAGATAAAGCAAGCTAAAAGAAATTCTATTGCACAAACCAATTCACAAAAGATGGGGAAGAAAGAAAGGAGAAAAACTTTGTATAACAGAATTCCATTCTGTATTACAAAAGGCATAAGAAGCCTAAATGTCAACTGATCGGATAATACAAATTAACAAATACTGTGTTTCATTGCAAACAGTATGTGTACAAAGAAAATGAATGTTATTAGTCTCAACATGCAGTTGAGAATTAAACTAAAAACCTCAAAATACTTTACTGTTAAGATTTGTAACAAAAGCAACTCTGTACCCTGAAACAAGACATTATGAAGGCTAAGAATTACAAATAAGACATATGATTAATAATAATAATAATAATAATAATAGTAATAAAAAATAACAATAATATCCTAAAATTACCTAATACTTCCCACCATGAGGTTTACATAAAATTCAAGAAAATGTTATGCACAGATGATAGACATGCAAACAGCAAGGTGGATAGTGACATCAACTAATGCTTGATCAATTTAATTAATTAATTAATTAATTAATTAATTAATTAATTAATTAATTAATTTCAGTTTGATAATTGAGACTGGTCAACAGCTCTTTTTCAGCCATGACATTGGTGCTATTGTGCAAGGCACAAACAGAAAATCATTCTTAGACTATAGAACACACAGAATTATATACAGTACAGAAACATAGTAGAGACAATGCATTTGTATGTTATTTACGATTATAAATGCAAGTGATATTATTTACAGTACAGCTCAGACATTCAACCAGTGGTCAATTTTTAAAAGCATCTCTTTATAAGGAAGTGGTGACTACAGTCTGAGCTGCAAAGATTAGCCATTGTCACTGAAACAAGCACATTGGCTGTCCTTAAGCAGTTGTTCTTTTAATTTGTTTCTATATAATTGAAGAGCACCTTGCTGTCTCACTTCTGAAGATAGATGACTCCAAATAGCTGGGCCTAGCATAGAGATAACTCTTACAGCTATGGAGGTCTTAAAATGAGGTCTAATGAGGGTAGTGCTGTCTTCTTGACTCACTGTAAGTGTGTAATCACACTGCTTCATTTGTAATTTTGTTTTTAGGAGGGGGACAGTGTCCCATTTTTAACCATTTTAGATTTCACAGCTAGAAATGTGGCTCTGTCATTTACAGGTAGCCAGTTACACTACTGGAGAAGCTGACAGTAATGAGTTTGCATTTCTGCAAAAAAAAAAAAAATCAGCAGATTTGTTTATAAAGGTTATATTTTACATGTGCTTGAGCTAGAATCTAAGGTTATAACAGGGATCCCATGTTTGATTTTAGGGATAAGTGCATTTTTAGCTAAGGCATTACAAACTGAGGGGGTGAGGAGGTACTCAGTTCTATAGCATAGTTTTAGTTGGTGGAGTGTTTTGCTAATAATACTGTTGGTATACTTGGCCAGAGAAAGAGTTGAAGCCAAGGTGATCCCTAGGTAATTCTGTTCCATTACTGGTAGTAGTGGGATGTTGCCTTTATCAATAATAACTAGATCTAGGATTTAGGGAGTTAAATTAAATTTAATTAAAATAGTAGAATGAAGGAAAGACAGAAAAGAATAGGCCCAAACTGTGGCTGTAATAGACATTCAGTAATCAAAGAAGATAAAATAGAAAGGAAGAGAAAAAGTGAGTGTGAATGAGCAAAGAGAGAGACTATAATGGTTGTTAAGTGAATACTTCTGGTCCATACTCATGAATGAAGAGAAGGGAGGTTTACAGCATCTATTCGGCAGAAGTGTCCAAATTGTGCGTGTGTATCAGGTTAGAGGATATGAACCTCAGTTCTTACACAGAAAGACTGCTGACCTTTAGTTGTCTCCTGATTTCTTAATATGGATCATGATACTCTAATCAAGCATGTTTTCCCTCTCCAGCCTGATATCCACTGCCCTTAGCTGGTTTGCATCTTATTTTGGGGTACCCACAGAGAATTGTCCCTGTAATATATTCTTAAGCTGCTCCATTGTGGGATTATGCATGATTTAATCTGAGTGCCTTTACAATTCATGCTGTAAATTGTAACAACTTGTGATCCTTTTCATTGGTGGGGTTTAATATATCATTGCTCTGCAGGTGATTTTTAGCTCTATTGCTCTGTTTGTCAACAACATATCTCAGATTTTATCAGCACCGAGGACTTTCGTCCTTATGGATGAATCACAGTCACTGGACATTCAGTGTATCTAAGATGATGGTCATGATCACATATACTACTCTACATGTCTACTTCCCCATACCTTGCCCATTATATTTTTTATGGGGAAATAATTTGGAGCTTATGAACTGTGTACAGAGACTACAAGTTTTTCTGGCTTATGTGATATCACCGAAGGACAAAGTGATGACTGTTAAGTCTTCTTCACTCCAGAATTCAGTACAAAAGCAAATCATTGAGTCTTTCTAGTGGTCCACTAATGGTAATCTAAACAGCATTTTCACTCATGCCGACTGTTGTAATGTTACATATATTAGTTTCATGATACTGACCTAGAACATCTTCAGAATGTGGGAAACTTTGAAAGAAAAGTTTCACAAAAATACCTCTTCTTATTGCAGGATCTGCATTAGCTACTGGTGACAGTAAGGCTGACTTTTTATATCCTGGCATTAACTTAGACAACTTTTCAAAATATAGGTTCTATCTACCTGAAATAGCTTCTTATAGTTTAATGTTGGGTTCTATCACCTGCTTAGCCAAAAGGAACTGTTAATGCTTTTCAGTGTGCATCTTTATGGGTGCAGAACTTTAATTCAGAGGTGTTTCCTATAAATTAAGCTTCTAAAGAGTAATGTACAAATTTGGCAACATTACCACCTATTTCCTTTTGGCTACATCATTGAAAGGTGATTTGTGGTATAGAATTAGTCCCTTTAAAGCACATTTGTATTATAATATGGATTTTCTCCACCCAAATAAATAACACAAGACTACTTTTTCAAACGGAATTTGTCTCATTTAGAAAAGCTACCTTTACTTCTGATCTAGTGGTTGCATTTCTGACTTTTGTTTAACAGTTAAAATTTGATCAGGTCTAAAACACACACTATGAAGAATTAATCTTTTGATGCTTTGTACTTGCATTGTCTGAAGGGACAGATGCAGTCTGCTTACTTCCTTACCATAAATAAGGCAGAATGATCACATATCACATGTCAGGGAAATAAAAAGCTCTGAATCCCCTGTTTGTGGCACAGAATTCCTAACTAACATGTCATTGTTATCATAAATTGTATTTAGACTACAGACAATGTCACAAAGTTTTGTTTTAGTAATCAAATCAGGTTACAGTCTTTTTGATTCTTACAATGATCTGTGAAGCAAATGCTGATTTTTGTGAAATATAGAGTCGCCAATGAACGGAAGATTTAGGGGGATTACCTGGTTGTAGTTAGCACCCAGTGATTTATGGAGGATGGTAGGTTTATTTGAATTCATCAGTTTTTCATATTCTTAACTTTAAGTAATACCTCGCGAGGTGTACTATTGTAATGGCAGTAAGAGCTTGATTTAAGTTATGTATTTCTGAGGATCTTACATTCTATAATTTTTCTGTGAGTTGTTATTAGGAGAGCTCTCAACATCCTTGCCAAATGATCTCAAAGGCATTTTTACATACCCATATAATACGTTAACTGCTGTCTCCTAGCCTCTAAAATTTGTATAAATTCACAGGTTTCACTGATGGTAAGAATAGCTGTGAATACTACAACACTCTAAGAAGCATGCTGCAGCTTTTACATTGTTTAAAATATCCATTCATAATGTCCATACAGGAAAGTTCATGGGGAGGGTTGGCATAATGGTTAAGTTTTAACCTCACAGATAGAAAGTGCAGGGCTTGATTACCAATGTGGGTTTGGCATAATGGTTAAGGGCTTCATCTTATAGATACATGGTACAGTGTTTGATTCTGATCTTGGGTTATTGGTTAGACTTAACATTGCTGTTGAGGGTAGCTAGTGTAGTATTAATTTATGAACCTTATTACCTGGGGTTTGGCATAATGGTTAAGTTGTTTACCTCACAGACACAAAGTACAGAGTTTGATTTTCCCCTTTGTAAGGATAATTGGCTAGGCTTAAAATGGTCTAGAAGGGCAGCTAGCTTAGTACTTATGGAATTCAGTCTTATTCTCTGAGTTTGCATTTTAGATTTGTGTAGTGGTGCTTGCATTAAGTACTGTGTCCTCTAGATTTTGGAGCTAGACAGCTAGGGGATTCTAATCTCACAGCAGCCAACTTGTTTATCTGGGTTGTATATAGAGTCATGTAAATATGACCTTAAAAGGGTTGTGGTTTGGCATAATGGTTAAGGTGCACACCTTACAGACACACAATAGAGAGCTTGAGTCTTGCCTTTGTGAAGCATGGCTAGGCTTAAAAAAGTCCCCTGGGGTTGTTAACGTAGTAATTGCCTAGTTAGGATATGCACGCTATTTTAACTCCTAGTCAGACTGGGAAGTGAACATTATAATCTCATTTTTTTGTACCACTTTCAAGTCATTATTAGGTTTAAAATAAAGACAGTTATATATCTAATCTGACAAACTAAAATGGTACAAAAAAGTAGAGCATAATGTTCACATCTCAGTCTGACTAGGAGTTAAAATAGTATGCATATCCTATTTGTAAACAGTATGCACTTTAACCTAGGTGAGAGCTGAGTAATATCTGACAGCTGGCATAGAGGACCGAAGCTGTGACATGTTAATGATACACTTCATATTACAAGGGTGCAGGGTTTCACTCTCTCCACCATCACTTGCCTAGTGTTTGACCTTGAGTAAGTCACTTAACTAGAAAATAACTAAATGATACTTTGGGGAAACTAAGAATTTTGGCTAGGCTTCTTAATGATCTCCTGGACTGCATGCCTTAGTAACTACCTATGAGACTACCTATATCTACTATTCTGCATAGTACTCTGCCCTATTAAACCAAAACACCACTGTCAAATGTGTATTGTGACAGAAAACAGGACACATAGGTTTCTGTTAGTTACTTACTTATAGAGAAGACCAGAAACCACATAAATTCTTTTGAGTTCAAATAAGAATTACTTTACTTTGATCTAGCATTCTGCAGATGTGGTGTACTCTTGTTTAGTCCTCCTAAATTAAAGGGAGATAGCTGTTGATGCAGTTTAAATAGAAGCCTTGTCCTGCTTTACCAGAACAAACCAATCATCAGGCTCTGCCTTTCACAAGGCAATAAACAGCTAAATAATTTTTCACTTCCATTATGGAGGAAGGGGCTGACTTTCCTTCAATAGATGTTGACTAGATGGTAATGCTCCTGTCCTATTTCCTGGAAGTTCAGTGTAGAATTTGTAGATAATAAATCTAAAAAAGCCTTTAATTGGTAGCCTATCTGCTGATTAGTAGATCATGACTGTCATTTCTGTTGCTGACTTAGCACAGATATCCATAGATATGCTCAGCTATTGTCTGCTTCGCCAACACAAACCTGGACAACTGGTAGCACAGTTCAAATAGGCGACTGGCTACTACTTTACCACAAACTGCCAGTCACCAGTATTTTTCCTCTGATATGGTAATAAACTTTATACTGACTGGAGAAATTTAGTTAATTCTCTACCTTTCATTTAGAGGAATCAGGTCATTTCCTCTCAATAAATCTTTGTTATCTGTTTAAATTATTAGTCTCTTTCCTGGAAGTCTGATGGACAGCTTGAAGAAAATAATTAAAAAAAAAGTCTTATGATTTTGTTTTGGCCACTGACCCATGCACCCTGAGTGTGGATTTCAGCCATTGAATAGTGCAAGTGGACACAGCCATGCTATACTCTTATCTATTCCTGCCAAATGAAGATCAAACAGCTAACTTTTGCCCCCTTTTTCCTTAATTACATTCCTTCATGTTTACTTTTCTATAACCCAGATATAATTAAAGAACTATGTTACCCACATCGTTATTCTAATTAACTAAATTAATCTTTCTGTCGCTATTTGCATCTATAATTCATATTTTAGTTCCACTTAATCCCAGTGAACATTAATGCTGTTATTCCTTCTGTTGTCCCCTATCAGTTTTTTTTTCTTATGCATAAGGACGTGTCTGATATCTGATAATAAAATTCTGGACTACATTCCCTGCTAAGGGATTAGATGCCTGGAGGTGTAATCTAAATACTACCATTATGGCTGTTAGGGTCTTATACCTTAATTTTGACTTGGTTGTTTTCTTTGAATCTCATTTCATTGGCAGGGCAGGCTGTTAAAATTGTGAAACAAAAACTGTTAAAATGGCTGTCCTGGTGTTCAATCCATGAAACACAAACTGAGGAAACTGCCAATTCTTTCATTCTTTCCACCACATTGAAGTTTGCAGACTGTATTTATAAGAGCCATTATTTTAGAGCTAGTAGACTTAGTACTAGAGATGAAAAATATTCTGAACAATTAGATGACATGTATAATGATTTCAGGTCAAGAAATTATAAAGAATCCCTTTTACAGGATTTTAAATAGAGTGTAGAAAGAGAGAGAAATGTTTGGCTAAACCTTATTTTGGGAATGGTGGTTATTTAGGTAATAGAAGGAATTCCACATCTAATAGAGGTGAATGCCTCAGATATGTCATGATTTATATAATCTCAGTCAGTGACTAATATTATTAGAAAGAAGTGGGCCATATTTTGTGCCCAACCTGAGATAGCTAGTATTGCAGGCCAGACTCCGCATTTTTCTTTTAGGACACAAAGGAACTTGAAACAGCAATTGTGTTATAAAGAGATGAATACCCTTATAAAAACAAGACATGAATAAAGTTGGCACTATGCCTTGTTATAATTGTGTGAGCTGTAAGTATATTAAAACTGATGCAGTTTTCGAGCATCCTAGTATATCACAGTGCTTTGAATTTAAATGTACAGCGACATGTTTAGCAGAGAATGTGATTTATTTAGCTACATGCTTACTGTGTACTGCATTTTCTGTAGGATAGTGTAGCAGAAGGTTGAAAGATTGCATAACTGAACATATATATGATCTGATATGAAAAGACATATATTAACTAGTGCTCTAGCTAAACATTCTATTGAAAATGGTGTGAAGCACTCCTTTTAATTTAGAGTGTTACAGGTAGTCCATTCTAATAAGGGGGGGGGGGTGATTTAGGTAATAAACTTGATGTAGCTGAATATAAGTGGATACTCAAGCTGAACGGTGATAAAATACCAGGATTAAATGGAAGTGTTAGTTTGAAACCTATTTTGAAACAAAGACAAATGTGTCTTTAATATTTGTAGTTTTAAATAGCTGAATGGAAATTTTACCTATTAGGATGGTTCAGTTATTGTATTAATTGATGTTACATTTTCATTGGTAGGCTGTGTCTACTGCATTTGTATATATGGTTGTGTCTTTGTTTTAAAGTTTTATTACACACTGAAGAAGGGTGTTTGTACCTGAAAGCTTTGTGTTTGAGTGTACCATTAAAATTTTATCCTTCAACGTTGCTGGTTTGTTTTTTTTTCTTTTTGTGTGCTACATTTGCCTGGAACCAGCATTTATGCAGAGTGTTCTCCTTTTTTTGTGTTGTATTTAAGAGTGCCAGTTTGCTTGGTACATTTTTAAAAAGTTGTGGTAGAAAGCAGTCCTGCAGCATATAAAGAAGACCTTGATCAATGGAAATTTTAGTCACTGGAACACCCAGGTTGTTGATGTTGCAGATTAAAGATCTCACACTAGGGTATTATATTAATTATTTGCTGGGTTTTGATTTCTAACTCATTCCACTGTCTTCTATTTTGTTACTCAATTTTTGTTTCTGCTTCATCTAGTTCTCTGTATGGGGCACATCACATCACCTATGTTCAGTTATCATAGCAGGTGTTACATAGACAATTTCTTCAAATGTTCATCCATACAGCCATCAATTTTTTATATCCATTTTACCCATTTCAGGATCATAGGAAACATGTCCTGCCCTGGCAAGCAATATATTTAAGCAGGAGTTTGCTCATAGCTAGAAACCTGCACATGTCGCACATTGCTAGGAACAACAAGGGAATCATCAATTTACCAACTGTCATGTCTGCTAAATAGGTGAGAAAATCAGAGTCCACAGTTAAAAACCGAATGTGGACACAGGGAGGACAATCAAAGGCCACAAAAAGCAAATATTCAAACCAGATACAAAATGGGCATGAATACTTTTTGTTATTTTGTCTTTTGTTAAGCTCCACAAAGCAAAACTGTTAGGATTCAGGGTGTCCCATGAGCTTTGGTTAAGGAACTTGAGTACAGTAACACAGCCTAGAAGTTGAGAAGGTGGTGTTCAAAGCCAGGTCAATGGAATGAGAGTCATTCAAAGCTCCATACTTTGACCATTACATCATATTAGCAGCCAACTGAGGTGAGGAACTATTCCCCCAAAAAACAAGAATAACATGTAATGAAATCATACTTCTTTTTGCTTTTGTAACAACATTAATATCCTTAAAAATAGCTGATAGCTGAACTGCACATGCACTAATCTGTAAAGGCACCTGTGTAAACCTGTATATGATTATATAAAAAATATCACATTGTTGTTATTTTAACAAATAAATTATGTAAGACAATGGCTTTAGTTTCCTCAATAATGTGTCATATTTCAGTACTGGAGGACTATTGCCAGTTTTGGTATTGTACAGACTATTACATGTAGACGAATTTAAAGAAGACAGTGTTTTTCATCTGTCATGCTTTATCACTGATAACAAATGACAATGATGAAATCCATATTTCTAAACATGTGTTACCAAACCTTTTCTTGAAAACACAATTATAAATCATTCAAAGTTGGTCTTGCCAAAAGGAACACTGCATTCGTCACAGCTAACAAATAATATTTTATTTGTGCGCACGTGTGTGTGTGTGTGTGTGTGTGTGTGTGTGTGTGGGGGGGTGGTGGTAAATGCTATCACTCCTTCATGTATTACGCTATGTCCCTATAACTTGTTGTTATCTTAACTCAGAGGTTGCCTCACTTCACAAAATCTCTGCAGCATTTAAACACTGAGCTGCACACCAGTTTAATTGGTATCAGCCTTCAAAAATTGTCAGCCATTGAATTTCACCATACTCAGCAAAAATTTTGCTAATCTGTGATTAAATCAGGCTGATAAACCAGCACTTGACCAAAATCATGTGGACCAGGTCACTTATTCTGTTCCAATTAAAGTGTTATTAAAAAGGTGAAGGTTGTAGGGACCATAAATATCAGAATCATTCTAATAAATGGAAACTGCTTTTTTTTTTCCATTTTGTTTGTGAATTGGGCAGGTAGATTATTTACAGCTGCCACTCACTCTACAGAAATACTCAAAGTTAGAGAGTATGCTGTTAGAGGAGAGAATTCAACCCATGACCACAGAATAAACCTAATTAACAGGTCATAGCTATATCTCTTGGTGCTTTACTGTTAGATCAAATTGAAGAATTAAGAGAAACACCAGCATTTTAAAAAGTGTGTGTGGGGGGGGGGGGGGGTTAGTATCTTTGGATTTTTCAGCTAGACATTTGGGGAAAAAGTAAGCAAATGGTATACTTTGTCTTCAAAACACCTATCCTTCCTACACTGCTAAAGTCTTCAAACTTTTCAAAGCAGACTTGTTTACCAAAGAACACAAAAACTTTCATATAACTCCATGATGCAACATGGGAAAAATGGAAACAAAATACTACTCCGTCCATTAAGGATCAAGTTCACTGGCCTGTACAATATTACTAAACAAGCATTTAGGAAACATAAATCAGAATGGGATAGGCTAATTCAAGCACCAAAAGGGAAGCTGGCTAAGCTAAAAATGGCCCGCAGGGGCAGATAGCCTAGTATTTATTTATGAACCTATGAACATATAGGTTCATAGGTTCATAGGTAGGTACTAGACTATCTGCCCAAAGGCATTTATATGCTTAGCCAGAATGTGTTGGCTTTTGCCACCCCCTTAGATTATTTCCCTGTACCTCTGTCCAGCAGAGCCACTGAAGTGATCCCCGGGGTAAACTTTCTGTTTCCCATCCACTCGTCAAGGTTTCTCTTGAAGAGTGTTAGTGAGGAGCTCTGCCTAATGTAGATTGGAATCTTGTTCCAGAGCATGGGAAGTCTCTGGGATAGGAATCTATCCCTCCAGCACATCCTATTTATTGTTGTGGTGAGGTTTAGATCCCTAGAGCATGTGGCTTGAGGGGATATGGTTTTCTTTAGGTGGAGCATGTCCATCAATTCTGGGTTTGAAATTACCTTGTATGTCAGGCAGAGATCATCTTTGAGTAGGCGGTATGCAACCGAGTACAGCTGGAGTTTATTCAGTCGAGCTGCATAGGGCATCTGTTTGAGGCCAGTGATCCCCTTAATGAGGTACTTCTGTGGTCTTATCAGCTGTTGCAGGTGTCTTGTAAGGTACATCCCAAATGGGACATTGTACTCTATGATGGGTCTGATGAATGATGCATAGAGGGGCACAATGACCTCTTTTGATCTGGATGCAAACCCTTTTGTGATGAGGTGGGCCACATAGAAGGATTTTCTAACCACTTTGGCAATGTGATTATCAAAGGAGAGATTACTATCTACTTGGGTCCCCAGATCCCTTATTTCATCTTCCGTATTCAGGGGGCTACCACTTAAGTGGTAATTTGTGGGTACTTTGTTTTTTCCAAATGGGATGACTATGCACTTTTTGGAATTTAGCTTGAGGCCATGGTTTTGACACCAGGTATCTGTCTCAGTGAGATCTTTTTGGAAGATGTCTGTGTCAGCCGGAGAGTCAATTATAGCCCTTAGTTTGCAGTCATCTGCGAACATGGTCAGCCATAGTCCTCCTGTGTTTGCCTATACCTCTGAAAAGTATAGCCAAACAGGAGGAGTCCTAGGACTGAGCCCAGGGGAACTCCACTTGTAACTGGTTTAGATTCAGACCTAGCTCCCGCAACTCTTACCATGTGGGTTCTGTCCATGAGCCAGTTGAAAACCCATCTCATGATGTAGGGGTTTATGTTCAGGCTGGTGAGCTTGTCTATAATACCAGAATGGTGAATGGTGTCAAAGGCCTTTGCGAGGTCTAGGTAGGCTGTGTGGACCACCTTTCCCTCATCTATAGCCTTGGTAACTGTCTCAAAAAAGTCCACCAGGTTTGGGAGGCAAGATCTGCCCTTAACAAAGCCGAACTGGGTAGGGTCTAGTCTTTGGACGTTCCCAATGTCTCTGCTAATGAGATCCATGATGATGCACTCCATAGCCTTGCAGAGCAAGCTAGTCAGGCTTATAGGGTGATAGTTCCCAGGGTCTGTTGTGGCTCCACCTTTGTGGAGCAGAATAACCGTTGCTGTGCACCACTTTGTGGGCACGTCGCCTGTGGAGAGGCTGAGTTTGAACAGTGTGGTTAGATGAGGGGTTAGTTCATCTTTGAGCTCATGTAGGACGCAGCCTGGGACACCGTCCGGTCCCATTGATGCTGTGTTTTTGGCTTTGGAGTGGGCTGTTTTAACCTGAGTGTCTGTCATTTCAGGGGCATTACATTCTTCTGGTATGGTTATGGGCCCTTTTGGGGGTGAGAGGGGGGTGAAGTTTGCACTGAACCTGTCTGCCAGGATGTTGGTGATATTGGTTGGTTCAGTGTATTTTGTGCCATTCTACACTAACTCCAAGCAGATTTGGGATTTGCCATTTAGATTCTTGACATAGCTAAAGAATGCCTTATGGTTATCTTTGGAGTCCTTGGCAATTTTTCTTTCAAAGCTAGCCTTGGATGATTTTATGAGGGATTATAGTTTCTTGCTGATACTGATCAGGGATGTCTTCCCCTCTTGGGATTTTACTCTTTTCTGTACTAGTTTCCTCCTTCTATTGTATAGCTTGTTTATGGCAGGGGTCCACCAGACTGGTTTCCTTTTCTTGGAGGAGTGAGTCTTGGTTTTGCTTGGGATAGCATGATTGATTCATTCTTGTAGGTGCCTGTAGAGTGCAATAGTAAAGTATTTTGCAGCTTGGGTAGCGTTATCCTTTAGCATGGGGGATTTGAAGCTTTCCACCTTGGTCTTAAGTAGCGTGAAGTTTGCTTTTGAAAAGTTTTTCACAGTGGTTTCTTTGACTGGGAGTTGGGGGCGGAATGTGGATATCCAGAGTGATTAGTTTATGGTCAGATCTAACCAGCGAGGGGTTGACCTCTGGTGTGGAACACCAGTCGCCCATGTTGGTGATGACCAGGTCCAGTATGTTGTCACATCTGGTGGGGGTGTTGACCAGTTGATCCAGGGCATTTGAGTTTATAAATTCTAGGAAATATTGGGCAAGGGAGTTAGTACTTTGAGTAGTTCTCCCAGTTAATGTTTGGGTAATTGAAATCACCCAATATCAGGGTGTTTGGTAGGACCTTTATGTTTCCAGTGTTTCCAGAAATGTGGAATGGGGGCCCTGGGACATGGTGGGTGATCTGTAGTAAGCTACAATTAGAATTGCAGTTCTGCCCATTGTTAGTTGCACATGGATGATCTCTGAAGCATCGTGCTGTGCCACTAACCTGGAGGTGTGGGTATCCTTGATGAATATGGATACGCCCCCACCTTTTATATTTCAGTCCGGGTTTTGTGGCCGAAATGTATGGTATGAGTTGTAGCCTGGTAGTGCTGGGGTGCTCTCTGGGGCCTTAAACTAGGTTTCTGTTACTGCACATATATCGATTTTCTCCATACTGAGGAGTGCCTCGAGTGCATGCATTTTGAGGTTTAGACTTCTGGCATTGAGTAGCATTACACTCAGTTTTTTGTTACTTGTGCTATTTACGGTGGTAGGTTTGTCTTTTGAGCCTTGCCTAAAAAAGGCACTATTTAGGTGGCAATAACCTTGGCCAGTATTCAAAAGCCTAAGGGGGAAAGGTGCAAGCCATCTCTAGAGAAGCAGTGTGGCTTGTCAAACATGTCATCCCAGGCTGACAGACACTGGATCCCCTTTGAATGACACCAAAAACTTTGCCAATTGTTGAAATTGATAATTTTTTCTTTATATCGTGGTATCATTCTTGGTGAGGGCAGAATGTTACTCAGGGTCATACCGGCCTGGGCTACGTGATCAGAGAGCTCTTCCATGTCTCTTTTCATGTAGTCCAGGGAGGTGCGGCTCAGGTCATTCACACCAACATGGACAATGACAGAGTCATATTTGTACTTGTTCTGGAGTGACCTGAGTGCTTGTGTTATGTGGCAGATCCTAACACCTGACAGGCAGCTAACAGTAACCTTCTCCTTGTTCAGCCTAGTGAGGGGATGTCAGTGTGCTTGACTATAGAGTCACCTATTACTAGTGTGTTGGGTATGTTATTTTGCCTTAAGGGCTGTGATTGCGTGGCTTACTGGTTTTGTGAAGTATGTGTTTCATGGTTTGTGTTGGGGGGTGGAGGTTGCTTGGATGTCTGCTTTGGAGGTCTCTGTTGCTTTTGCAGATTTTTATTTAGAGCCAACGAGTATGTTTTTGTGTATTTATGTGTGTTATTTGCTGGTGCTGGTTTCATAGGTCTATGTGAGACTGGTGGTGTGATGCAAGTAATTCCATTCTCCTCTTGACTGTCTGGTCTAGTCTTGGGTTGAGAGAGCTTAGCCTCCAGTTTGGCTGTACAATTGCATCTCTCGCATATATTAGTGTTTGGTGGTAGGAGAAGAGGGTTGTCTGTGTACATGAGGCAGTTGTAACATTGCCTCAAAATGCCCATATTCACCAGTTGGATGAGAGAGTACACCTGAAACTGCCCTTTGGACATGCCTGGATAGGTACAATTAGCTGTTTTACTGATTGGCTGGTAAGGTCGAATAGAGAGCCTTGTCCTTCTCTACAGTATGGGGGGGGGGTCTAGTGCTAAGGTTTATTAGTGCTTGCTATGAGTTTTGAGCAAGTGCTGGGCTGAGAAGTGAATGTTTGAGTGCTTAAGTTGAAAGTTTGTCTAGTTCCAAGGGAAAAATTGAAGAGCAGACTTTGTGGAGCCGGGACTAGTTATACCCTAGCTAACCGGCAGTGCCCAACAAGCAAAACCACGCTAATGTGAGTTTTATAGCAGGGAAATGAAACAGATAGAAATTAGCCCAAAATGACCAATAAACTACTAATTTCTGGGCTGAAACTACTCCTCCAGGGACAAATAGGCTGCTCAAAGCTCCCCTGTCTCACAGGTGAACAGAGAAACTTCCTTCTATCCAAGTAAGGTATGGGCAAACACAGAAACTTTTAACACAGCCCTGAATTCAGCACTAACCTGAAAACTGGAATATAATAGCTTAAAAAGGTGGGAAAACAAGTATTTTATTTTTGTTTTTTTTTCAGAAAAATAAAGCAGATACAATAAAAAGCACTTTAAATGCACATAAATGGCTATCACACTTGAGTGTGTAGCCTACAACAGTTAAACAGGTAATTTAAACACAAAAATGATGTTAAAGTGCAGACAGTAAAATAAGTGCAATATGTAGCTGAAACAACCTTTTTAAATCACAGAAACTCTAAAAAATTGGCGTTTTAGGCAGAATTAGCTAAAGGCAGCAAGAAAATGCAGAAAAATGATACTTAATCACTCCAAAGTCTCTCTTTTGTATCTGCTGCTGTAGAACCCTGCAGGGGACCAGGCTGGAGCTTGCTGAGCTGTATACAAGCACAAAAACTTGCAAAAGTGGGTTTTATAGCAGGGAAATGAAAGAGATAGAAATTAGCCCAAAATGGCCAATAAACTACTAATTTATGGGCTGAAACCACTCCTTCAGGGACAGATAGGCTGCTCAAAGCTCCACGCTTTCACAGGTGAACAGAGAAACTTCATTCATCCAAGTAAGGTATGGACAAACACAGAAACTTGTAACACAGCCCTGAATTCAGCACTAACCTGAAAACTGGACTATACTAGCTTAGTAAGGTGGGAAAACAAGTATTTTTTTTTTTTTGTTTTTTTTTTTTTTCAGGAAATAAAGCAGATACAATAAAAAAACACTTTAAATGCACAGAAATGGCTATCACACTTCGGTGTGCAGCCTACAACAGTTAAACAGGTAATTTAAACACAAAAACGACTTTGTTAAAGTGCAGGCTGTAAAATAAGTACAATATGTAGCTGAAACAAACTTTTTAAATCACAGAAACTCTATGAAATTGGCATTTTAGGCAGAATTAGCTAAAGGCAGCAAGAAATTGCAGAAAAATTATACTTAATCACTCCAAAGTCTCTCTTTTGTCTCTCTGCTGCTGTAGAACTCTGCAGGGCACCAGGCAGGAGCTTCAGAATCTTTATCCTCTAAACAGACATCTCTCCTGCATACTACAAAATGCCTCTGTCAAAAAGTCAACCTAACTGTAAGACACAAAACTATCAACAGTCCTCCAAGATAGCATTCATAGTCCAAAAGCTAACCTCTCAACCTCTGCCTTCTATATAGAATTAAACAACCTACCTTCACCTCCTTCTGGCCTCTCTTCCACACCTTCCTTCATCCTTCCCTAACTAACTTCTGCCATTTTACTATAAACAAATTAAAACCAAAGAGAACACATGACTTCTTTAACAAATTCCACTTGAGTCACCCACTGGCTCTTATACTCTCTGCCCATGGTTTGTGCATCACTACATGTACAAATTACTTTTGACATAGTCCCATACCACATCCTAGCAAGTTACAGGCCACTCTCCATGACTCAGAAAACCCATAATTCATTCTTAGACCTACTAGAGACACTTGCCATTCAACCGAATACCATACTCATGGGTGATCTTAATTACCTCTGTATAGACTGGGAATCCTACATGACCACATATTTGTGGCAGTGAGATTCCTGGACTTTGTTAACACAAACACCCTAGACCAGGTAGTGCATACACCCATAAGAGGTGCAAACATATTGGATCTGGCACTCACAAACATTGGAGAGCACTGTCTCCTTTGGATAAAAATCAGTTCTGTAACCCCTGTAAACCCTGTGATGGTTAAGAAGTATTCCTAGGCAAACTACCTCTTATTAAGTGATAACCAGTCAAAATGTCAAGTCCCTCTAAACTCAGATAACATAACAGCCTGTGTGGAATTCTTCACAAGAACTGTGTATAACCATGTCAATAGCTGCACAGAGCCTGCTGTGCCTTGCAGAAGTAAGCCCAAGTCAAACTCAAAAAACAAGACACTCTAGTGGAATGAAATATTAATCATGTTGTGCAATAAAATAAAAGACATAGCTAAATTTAGGAACTCCCCAAATGATAGAAATTATATTACCAAGCTGAATAGATGATTCAAAGTGCAAATTAAGACCAACAAAGCCAATTTTGAGGTTAGGCTAGCTTTCCAGGCCAAGGACAATCCTAAGGCCTTCTTTAGCTATGTCCAAAACCTTAAAGGCAGCACAGAACATTGTGCTGAACTGGCTGTAAATGGAACGATTTTCACAGAGCCAGAAGATATGGCAAATATACTGGCTAACAAATTCAGCTCCAACTTCACCCTCCACTGCCCCAAATTGCCCCAAGGATATACCATCAAACATAATCTCATCAATTATTAATAGTGAGCAGTTCCTAAATGTGCTAAGGCCACAATCCCAGCCTTAGTGGGTCTGTATAGTATCCAGAGATGTCTCTTAAACAGTCATATGTCCTATCAGGGTCAATGGAGCCACTTTTCAACCATAGCCTCTGAACAGGCTTTGTGCCATGCAAATAGAGAACTGCAACAGTTATCCCTCTGCACACGGGAGGACCATGAATGAATCCTGGGAACTACAAACCCAATATTCTGACTAGTCTCATCTGTAAAGCCATGGAAAGAAATATCACGAAAATGATTGATAATGACACAGGAAACATTCAGACACTGGAACCAACCCAGTTTGGTTTCATCAAGGTCAGGTCATGCCTACTAAACCTGGTGGACTTCATTGAGAAGGTTACCAAAGCAAAGGTTGAGGGTAAAATGGAGCACACTGCCTAGCTTGACCTGGCTAAAGCATTTGATACAATATCCCACTTGCATGGGTGCTGGAACCATAGAACCAGGGGGAGGGAGAGCCCCCCCCCCCACTTTTACAACTGCAAGACCTGTCAGGAAAAATTAATGAAGTGGAGTTTTCATGCTAACATGTTTTCGTGCGCAGAAGTTAAACTAACCAAACTAGCTGTTCTTGTTCTCTTATTGCTCTGAGTTACAGGCGTTACGCTGTTGCTGTTCCGTTGGTGCTGCCAGAGCCAGAGTCATGCCAGTAAGGAGAGTTGTGTTTTTTTATTTGCAGAAGTTATGCTGCTCCTGTGTGTGTGTGTGTGTGTGTGTGTGTGTGTGTGTGTGTGTGTGTGTGTGTGTGTGTGTGTGTGTGTGTGTGCGTGTACGTGTGTGTGTGTGTGTGTGTGTGTGTGTGTGTGTGTGTGTGTGTGTGTGTGTGTGTGTGTGTGTGTGTATGTGTATGTGTGTGTGTGTGTGTGTGAGAGTATAAAATGCCCCAGTTGTATACCTGGCACTGGCAGTTAGTGTTACTCAGGCTCAAACAAGAGCCTGAATTCTCCAACCATACCACCACTTGTTATTCAGGGAGTTGAGTCCATAGCTCTCAACTGCCCAGATTTTCACAGAATATTTGGCTCACACTTTTTGTCTATTCCTCTTAAAATTTGTGGTTTCCTGGCAAATCAGTGAGAACTGAATTCCCTAAAGAATGATAGCCCTTTAAATTTCAGTCTTCCTATCTTTCAGGAAACACATGGTAACACATGACACTTTATTTTAGCAACTTTTTAAGATTATACAAGCAATATTTAAAATGTGCCCCTGGTTTTGGGCCTTTGCCCCCCCCCCCCAAATATATTTTGTCTTTTTCCAGATTTCTTGCTCTGCGAAGTTGAGAGATTTAGTTGAGTGTCAAGTGGATTTTACAAGGAGCTGAGAGCTTCAGGAGAATAGAAGCTCAGTGCTACTTATACTAAGTCATTTGCATTGTTAGTTACACAACAGGTAATATATTTGCTTTTGAAGCAGAAGGCTGTGGGTTCTACTCCCACAGTATGAAGATGGATTGCTGATACTGTACTGTGTTGCACTTTAAAGGGAGTGGATGCTGCAGTCCTATGAATGTCCTCCTTTGGAGGAGTTACCTAGTAACTATGTTTTTGTTATCAGTTTGACATCCAGTCCGCACTGTAAAATTACTAGCTTATCATTTTTTTAATGTAGCATATGCAATTTATTTTTCAAGGGCAACAGGCACTTTATTTGTAGATGAAACAATGAAATATTACATTGTTTGCTAGCAGCAACCTCTTCATTAGTTACATATCCCTTCAATGTGGAATTATTTAGATGACTTAATTCTGCAGACATTTTGCATATTTACTATTATTGGTGGATTGTAATGACAGAAGTTTGAGTGGCCTTTTATGGTTGAAATTTTATAAAATGGGTAGTTTTGTCATTATTGGTTCATACATTTTGTTTCATTGCTTACTAGAAGACTGTTCCAAACTACAAATTTAAAACACATTCTAACAAGCCGTGCTGTATTATACAAGGAATATAATTTAATATAATCAGGTTAATACAATCAGGAAGGTGAATCAATGAATGCATACATGTATGCTTGCTCACAGGATGCAGGAGATCAAAAAAAGGGAAGAGACCAGTCACTAATGGAGTCCCCCAGGGTTCGGTGCTGAGACATTTTCTGTTTGGCATATACATCTCAAAAGTAAAAGGAAATACCAATGAGCTTTGGCCAAATAAGTTTGAAATGACTGCAAGCTAGGAGCAGTTATTGAATCCCCAAATGACTTAACCATCATGCAGGAAGGTTTATCCCAAACAATAACTGGTGCCAGAATCATGAATTGAAACTAAACTCCAAGAAATACATTATCATATCCTTTGGGAAGTAATCTACTCCAGGGAACTGCCAAATTGACAATGCCCCCGGAGAACTGACCCAGTTGTTTGGCATTTGTACAGTGACCTAATTTTTGACAAATATGTGCCCAGAGTCAAAAGAAAGTATTTCTATATTGCACAGTGTATAAACAAATTGATTGTGACTAGATCTAGAGATGTTATTCTCCCCCTTTACAAAGCCCTCATTAGGTCAATCATTTTGTATAATGCCCACTTTGGCATGTATCTGTCCAGACCCATGCAACAATTGGAATACCCACAGAGATACCTTACTAAAAGGATACAAGTCCTAAGCAATAGGTCTTGCATGGGCCACCTCAAAGATTTATCACTATACTCAATATCCTACAGAATGCTTAGAGGTGACATGTCTGGCATACAAGGCATCCTCTGATGCTAAGAATGTCTTTAAGGGCATCCCAAGGAGTCAATATTTATGAGCAAGCAGGTTAAACACCAAGGTTGATATATGTAGTAGACAAATGCAGGATATGACTGATGAGTTCCTAATGAGGGGTTATAATCAAAATGATCTGGATGAAACTAAAAATGAGATAATGTCAGTGAGAGATGGAAGAGCTAAACCTTATTTCTCTAGTCATAATGAGAGTAGTTCTGTTTTGGATTGTCCTGATTCTAAAAATTCTTTGATTTATCTAATGACATAATAGAGCAAGTAACTCTGTTGAACAGATTATTAAAAATAACTGGCATATCTTGAAGGCGATACCTGGCCATGAAAATGGCTTCCAGATAAACCCTCTTTTACATATAGGAACTGTGCTAACTTGAAAAAACGTTTACGCTATAAAGATTTTACCTTAAATAGAACAGGATGTATTACTTACAATAAAAAGGTACGTATCCCTGCTATAATTGCTCATGTTGTTCTAGTATAACTAAATCTATTGATTTTGTGCAGCCCTTAAGTGGTAAGAAGTTTGTATTTCATTGTACAGCTACGTGTAATACTACATATGTGATTTACTTACCTACATGCCAGCAATGTTCTTGTTTCTATGTTGGAAAATCTGCAAGAAGGTTGTGAGATAGGATCATAGAACATAGGTCAGAGATACGTAGGAAAGTTATTACTAATTCCTTAGCCCAACATATATAGGAAAATGATGACTCGCATCAGTTCCTGTTTCGTGTTATAGATATTTTATCACCGAATATTAGATGTGATGATTTGATTAACAGGCTGGATACTAAGGAATATGAATGGATTATTCACTTGCAAGTGGATTTTTTTTCCTAGTTTAAATAAGCAGGTAACACTAAAACCAATTCTAAAAAGTAACAACAACAGGTGCACTAGTAGGTTAGAAAGTCTCTTATGTGATGTTATATGCTTGTAATTTTATGTTGTATTGCATTAAAGTTTTAAAATCCTTTTAAGTGATACTTTAATTGATATTGTTTGATAGGTTTAGGCTGTGTCATGTGATATGAATATCTGATATATTAGACTATTGTTGTCACTATTTATTTTATGAACACTGAAGAAGGATTTATGGTCTGAAAGCTTTGTTATATTTTTTTTATTAAAAATTTGTACAACGTTGTGGAGCCTGCTTTTTCTTTTTTATTTGGACTACTTGATTGTTGAACTCCACTTTATCATCTGGCTTACCTTTTTGCTTGTTTGATTGGCTTTTATAAGCCTAGTCATGTATCTCAAATCTCTGACAAGTTTTGGTACCTTTGGTAGGGTAAGCAGGGGCTTGGCAGAATAAAAATTTACAAGCAAGGGTTTGGGAGATTAGCCATTTACAGGCTGGCTGAGTCCATTGGAGACATAAGTGCCAAACCAGGGTGAATTTCTGGTTCCTCATCCAGTTTTCCAAGTTATATTTGAATTAAGTTAGGGTGGAACTATGCTTCAAATGGGTGGGGAGCCTGTACCAGACAAGGTGAAGTCTTTGGTTTACATACCTGTCTCTCCAGCAGGTCCTATTATATTACAGGCAAGGTGTAAGTCTTTAGAATGGGTAATTATGGAGCTTTTTGCTTTCTGGATATGCAGGAGGTCAGTCATATTGGGGTCCAATGATGCCTTGTATGCCACACATTGACCTCCCTGCAACAACCTATAGAAGACAGAATACAGAAACAAGGCAATAGAAATTGCACCACTAAAGGGGTGGTTATATTACAAAAACTGTTCCTGTTTTTATATAGGGAAAACTGAGCGACAATTTTGGAAAAGGATTTATGAGCACTTATATGCTATTACCAAAGGAAATAGGATGCACACATGCTCAAAAATGTGATAATTTCACAAACTTCCTCTTTGGTATTATAGAAATCATGCAAATGGACACTAGAGGAGGGAAACTAGAATAGAAATGAAAGAACGACTCTGGCATGTAAAACTGAATGCCTCTAGTGATACGGGATTGAATGAACATATCTCCATAGCACCAGTTTTAAAGCATAGAGCTGTTCAACTTTAATAGCACAATTGCAATATCATATATTTCAGTAGACTATATATTTATTTACTTTTTACCTTATTTTTTAACACTGCACTTTATACATTTTTTTATATATTGTTTTATATATTAAAAAAAATTAAAACATTTTTAACAAAATCATATTTAATGAACTGTAAAGATTTAAACTTTGTAATGCCTTTTTGACACTGTGCCTTTATTTTATTTACTAATTTAAATTATGGTTCCTGTTGGTTATCATGTTACCTTCTGGAGAGTATTTAATTGTGACTAATGGTTGTGATGAAGTCCTTAATGTTTAGGACGAAAGCACTTAACTGTTTCTTTATTTTGTTCAATAAATCATTTTATGTTAATTTTTTTGTGGTTGCAGTTGGACTTGGTTGTATTAGGTTATACAGCTTATATAACAGTCCTTTTGGTGCTCCATTTTTCAGTAATTCATTTTATTTTGAATACAGTCTCCAGCTGTAGTTCAGCACTATGCAAGCCTTCAGATTTCTGCTGTTAATAATAACCTTCCTGTAACACTGCCACTATTCAGATGAATTTGAAGCTAGTGCTATGGGGGTTAGTATAAAGAAGTAAAAGATTAGGAGAAGAAATACTTTTCCTTTCTTCATCTTCTGTATGTTCGATATTTAGGATGTTTGGTCTTCTGTATGTTTAAACTTTTTAATGCCAGTTTTTAACATCAAAATTAAGAACGTTCGATCATATAGAGGACAACTCTCTGTGTGTGTGTGTGTGTGTGTGTGTGTGTGTGTGTGTGTGTGTGTGTATATATATATATATATATATATATATATATATATATAGACACACACACACACACACACACACACACACACACACACACACACACACACACACACACACACACACACACATGTATTTTTGCACTGAAGGTGCCCGAGTTTGCTGTTTATTCTACATTGTACTTATTTTATTCTACATGGTCTTTAGCTAGTCATGTAAACACACATGAGGTGTTCCTTAATTATGAGGCCAAATTCAAAGAATATTTGAATGTTTAGTGATGCACTGGTACATTATAAATATATTGTTATTCCGTTAAGTATTTGGAAACCACTTACGAAGGCTCGAATGCTTTACTTTTCATGCCCTGCTACCCCCTGTAAAGCATTAGGCCTTCTGTACATGTGAGGCATGTGTAAAGGTTAAAAGTCTGATCCAGTTGCTGTTCTTGAATATGAACTTTAACCTCTAAGTGTAAAATGATCCAATTAGTGCTCCTTCATCCTAAGTCATATGGTACAAATGTGATATGAGTCAGGCTAAATGCCTTTGTCAGATCTCTAACATGTCGCAAAGGACAGGAGTTTCATCTAAATCAAAGTTAATTTTCAATTTAACCAAAAAGACTCATGCCAGATGACTTGGATCTTGTGATATGCCCTCCACTTGACTGCTGCATTTTTTTTACAATAATTAAACACACACACACACACACACACACACACACACACACACACACACACACACACACACACACTATTTTTCATAGAAGTTATAACTCATAATGTCTTGTTTAATGTATATCTCTGAAACCACACATATAGTATAAAATTGCAATGATATGTATGAGTGTGTGTGTGTGTGTGTGTGTGTGTGTGTGTGTGTGTGTGTGTGTGTGTGTGCATATCAGTTCTATGACAGACTGGTTTCCTGTCCAAGATAAGTATTCTTTATCATATCCATGGCTTTCTATTATAAAATAAAACTCACATGCAGTCCTGAGTAGGTTACAAAGATATTCAGAAAGAATAAATAAATGAATGCAGTAATCACCATTGGGACTGTGGGGCATGCTGGTTTACCAAGTTTGACTTCACATTCGTAGGCAGCTCTGGTCATGAGTACGCAGTACAATTTGTCACGGGGTTACCATTCCTATAGTATGCCTCTTAAAAATAAGAAATAAGGCATCTGTTTAAATAATCAGCATGCCTTTGGTTCACAGTGTACAGTGTTAATAGGAAGATGAATGAACATTCAGTAGGAATGTGTTTAGGTTGGAGAGGTATTAAGAAAGCTGTCCCACTGGACAAGTCCTGCTCATCCAGGTTGACCATTCTTTTTTTTTTTTTTTTGCATACAAATAGGGAAAACTACTGCAAGTAAGGATGGAATGCTCATATTAGGGTGCCTAGTAAATTATGTCTTAATTAAGATAAAGAGAGAGGTGTGGTCACTAGGGCTAGTGAGTGTATATGACCGTAATTCTCAAAATAACTTACTCATAGAGGTTGGGTTGATGGAAATGGACCCTTAAAATATACATTAGTTATAAGGTAGGCAGTAATGTGATGGGGCTGCATATAATTGGGCTGATACTTTAGCAGTTCAGTTTTCCAGGTACTATAGGCATAGTCCAGGTCTTCTTACAAGTGTGTTTCTTTCCTTTTTCCTTAATATAAGTGCTAATTGTGTTACACTAACCTTAGATGCAGTCTGCACACCTGTGGTCTATTTTGTAATACTTAGTTTACTTTTCTGTGTGTAAAAATGCTTACAGTTGCAATTAAAGCAATCATTTCAGCTTCAGTCACATGTCAGCAGCTTGATACACCAATGCCTCAGCCCTGCTGACATATGCAATTGATTTACCTACACCTTACTGTGAGTTCCTGCTGGTCTTGTCTCATTAGTATTATTTATTCTGTACCATTATATATATTAGTTTGCCTTTGATTAGTACAGCCCTCCGCCTTATAATATATGTCTATTATCTTAATATATCATTGAGCACAGAATTATTTTATGACATTGTAAACAGCACTACTGTCAGTTCTACACAGAGCAATAAAAAATGCCTTTTTTCACTGTTTCTCAGTAACCCTTCTATGTTTTCTTGATGTGCTCCCAATATTTTCTTTTCCAGGGCACACAGTTTATATTTTTTTCCTCTTTAACCAGCTGCAGAAATATAAACTTAGAATTCCATTTACATGGTAATATGATTAAATGTTGATTGCATTGTTGATTTAACATGACATCTGATACTGTATTCTCAATAAACCTTTAGAAAGTGACCTTTCCTGATAATTTTCACATATTTGAGACAGCATTATTTTCTGTGTGATGTGTAATTTATATTGCGTAGTTTCCCATAAATCCTATTGTCAGTATTATTTATTTATTATACACGATTAATTTAAAAAATACTAATTTATTATATGTTTAAGATGTAGTGCTAATTAGGGATGTGAGCCATGTGACTAAATGGGTTGGGCACATGTGAGTAAACTATCGAGATATCATGTCTGTCTTGTGCATCTTCATTTGTAAGGCAGTATGCTTAGTGTAGTGTCTGAATTGTTAATGTTTCTATCAGAGCATGAATCTGAATGAGTTAACTTGGTAACAGAATGGGTGCTGATATCAGTTTTTTGAAATGGCAAAAACAGTATTTTTTTCAGCTATGCAGACATCAGCTACACACATTGTTTTCTCCAATTTTATTAGTTCATTTTGAAAGCCCTTTGCTTTTACTGTTGAATATCTTGCACTTAATAGTCAGATACAGTCTGTTAATTAATATTTATAGTCTACTTTGTAATATTTGTTGCAATCTAATGACAAGCCCCGAAAGTCACATATTGAGGAACATGCATATTTCGAAGAGGTTCAACTGTACAGATTTTTACAGAATGTCCAGATTTTTGTCCTCTTATTTTTGGTCCATATTTCATAAAATTGTGGGTTTCTGGCAAATCATTGGCAAGTTATTAAATATTGAAGTCAGAAAATAATGACAGGCATTTGAGTTTCAGACTTCATTCATACCCTTCATAAAACCCATGCTAACACAAAACCTGTTTATTCTATCAACTTTCCAGTTTCTTTCCAAAAACAAATTCCAGGAACTCCGTCTACTACCAAATGGTGAAGCACAACAAAATAGTTGCAAGATAAAATAAGTGTCACGTTCCATCTGGTTAAAATCTTTCTTTATTGTAGTAACAAACAGAAGTTACAGGTTGAGCGCTTTCTTCTACTGCCCGTAGATTTCATCAGAACTTTCTAAGTTTGTAAGAGCAATTTTTAAACATTGTCCCTATTTGTGGGCCTTTGTCTCCCCATTCTTTATGGCTTTGTCCAGATTTCTTGCTTTGAGAGGTTGAGAGGTATGATGAGATTATGAGTGCATAAACAAACATAACTGCTTATTTAATTCTGGAGAATATTATTTTGAGGTGTTAGTTGGGAATAGTGATTCAACCTTCAAATGCCCTGAAACTGCAAGGACATTTTTCATAAAACGGCTAGTCCTGGATAAATGATTTCAGCTGCATTTCACTATGAGTAGCTTCACTGAAAACCTGAGAAAATCAAGTGTGCCTTGCTTTTTCACAATGCAAGTGAGAAAACTATTACGGTATTTAATACTTTTGCCCTAAGTGAGGAGGACAAAAGCAAATATTTATACATTATGGATAAACTGTGAGGCATAGAACAATTTATCATAGGTCAGACATGAATGTTTTTCATTAGAAGCTCAGGAGAACAGGGAAACTACTGATACATATGTAACTAATAAGACACAAGGCACATGATCGTGAATTTGGCTAGTTGTATTGTCCTATCAAGGCTAATGATCCATGAGGATCTTAAAAAGCCAAGCCTTACATTACCATTGTAGTTTTTTAGCTCTTATATATTTCAAACAAATAACCCAGAGATGGGTTGAGCAAGCATATGTTGGGACATTTACATGTTTCCTCTATCATTGAGGGATGGTGGTGGGCTAAACCAGCATGAATTTGTGGTTACTTAATCATTCATCCAAATTATATTTAAATAGTGTAAGAAAAGTACTTTGATTGACGTGAAGTGGAGGACAGTTCCACAGAAGTGGTATTCTTTGTGGTGCACACCTATCCCACCAATGTGCTCTATTTATCTTGTGAAAGAGATTGAGATCCCATAAGTGGCTGTTTATGATACCATTGGATTGCAACTGTGTAACAGGTCTGATTAGTTGAAGCAACATAACAAGGCCTCAAAGTAGCCTCTGTAATACCAAGAAGATGGACAAGGCCTTTGAGATGGTCTGGATAGTTTTTGCAATTTAAGCTCTTGATTTGTTTAGTGGGGAAGTGTTGTGGTCATTACGGCTGAGAGAAATGTTTGGGCAGGTATATACTAAAAGGGGCATTATACTCAATGATCAATTTAATGTTGTGTTGAGTGCATTTAAAAGATTATACCCCTGGATTTGGACATAATGACTTTAGATATTATTCATTAACTGGAGATGGGTTTATTTTCATATTCAATAATAACTACGCATGAGACAGATTATGGAGAGCATCAAAACAAGTATTTGAAAAAGTTATTGTATGCAGTGTGACTGAACTGTACGTGTGCAGTTAAAATTGTTGATTGCTGGCATGGGAGTGTATAAAACTGAGGCAGAAACAGGAAATGAGGGTGAAAACAAAGAAGGAAAAAAGCTTTATGATAATAAATATGGACTACACATGGTAGTAAATCATATTGTTTAACATAGAATCTAATAATAAATGAACAACAAAGAACCATGCCTATTGTATACATTGTGGTAGTAGACATGAAAAGAGGCAACGTCAACCCCCCCCCCCAAAAAAAAAAAAAATTGGATTTATAGAATGCATGGTACAATGGGCCATTATAGAGACAAAATGATTAAGTACTGCAGAAATTACTTAGATGGTTACAGTGGACAGTAAAATCAGATATAAGGGCTGAGATGTAAATAGAGTATGATAAATAGTCTAAAAAAATTCTTACGAAAGAAGACTGGTCAGAGACACTGTGTATATATTTGCAAATGGTATAGCTTTTATTCAACAAATTTTAACTGAGGGAATGCAGTATCTCCCATTCTAACACATCCCCCTCCAAGTTGTAAGGCCCAGAATGCTTTTATAGGTATTGGCTCTACTGCAAGGTCAAAATTGCACAATCAATTTTTCACCACAAGGGAGGTATTAGGATAAAACACCTAACATGGATGATAAAGTGGAAGCTTACATCCCATAAAAATGATTTTCTAGTGAAGTAATCCAAAGTTTTGATGACAAAGGGTTTTGTTAAGATTGACTCATCTGGTTTGCTTTGGAGGTGGGGGTCACACTTTGCGTTCTTGTAGTTAACCTATGGCAAATCTTCTGCATTTAAGCTTAATGCCTGAGCAGAGTGCAGAATATTGCCTGAGTATACATTTAGATGTTTGACACTTAACTGTAAGTTAAATGAGTATGATTTTGTACTTTCATCTTATTGAAGTTTATGTGATTTATTTTCCTTCTGTTTAGAAATACAAAATACAAAATTATATTTGCAAAATCCACATTTCCATGGCTGATGATCTTTGTAGGATCATAGGATCATATGAGATTACTAGGCTATTGACCTGGAGGTCATTTTAAGCCTAGCTGTTTCAACTCAATGTAATACCCTAGAGATACTAGTTAATAACCAAGATTGCATTTAGTGATGACTGCCTATATCCAGGAGGGGTAGGAGCACTTTATGGTGTCCCATCCATTCATCCAAGTTCCCTTTGAACAATGTCATAGAGGTGCTCTGTTTAACATAAATTGGTAGCCTGTTCCAAATATGTGGCAGTTTCTGGGAGATAAATCTGTCTCTCCAGCATGTCCTATTTAAGTCACATGCCATATTTATGTCCCTGGAATGGGTAGCCCTAGACCCATTTGACTTACGGGTATGCAGTAAGTTCATTAGGTTTGGGTCTTAGGTTGCTCTGTAGGCTATGCATAAGTCTCCCCTAAGAAGTCTGTATGATATGGAGTATAGTGATAGGGATTTTAGTTGGTCCATGTAAGTCACATGCTGGAGGCCCATGATCTTCTTTGTTAGAAACCTCTGAGGTCTCTCTAATTGCTGTAGATGCTTAGTACATACTGAATGAGACATTATACTCAATTATGGGCCAGATAAGTGCTGAGTATAGGGGGTTATAACTTCTTTTGCTTTCAAGGTGATGCCTTTACTAATCAAGTGAGCTATGTGGAAAGCTTTCCTTACAATGGTAGACACGTGGTGGTTGAAGTAAAGGTCACGGTCAACCTGTGATCCCTGGTTCCGTACCACTTTATAGGTTCTCAGGTTATTGTTATTAATTTGATAGTGTGAAGGGACATTGTTTATGCTGAATGGAATGATGATGCATTTCTTTGCATTCAATTTCAGATGGTGACTAGTACACCAGTCGTTAGTCTGTGTGAGACCATCCTGGAGTATACTAACATCATTTGGGGATTCAATGATTGCACCTAGTTTGCAGGTATCTGCAAACATGGTCAGTCACAACCATTTAGTTTTGACCTGAACTTCTGAGAAGTGTATACCAAACAGTAGGGGGCCCAGCACTGACCCCTGTGGCACCCTACTGGTAGCAGGTCTGCTGGTTGATATCTAGTCACCCGCTTTGATAGTAAGGGGTTTACATTCAGTTTGCTAAGTTTATTCATAATGCCTGAATGTGGGAATGTGTTGAAATCATTTGCCAAGTCGAGGTATGCTGTGCACAGATTTGCTCTCATCAATGGCCTTGGTTACACTTTCAAAGAAACCACCAGATTTAACAGGCAGGATCTGTTCTTCATGAAGCCGAATCGGGTAGGGTCCATGGTTTGAAGGTCGCCTATGTCTTTATTTATGAGGTCCATAAAGATACTTTCGCTGGCCTTACAGATGAGGCTGGTCAGGCTTATGGGTCTCTAATTCCCTGGGTCTGTTGTTAGGCCACTTCTGCAGGAACAAACCTTGAGGTTAGGCTATAATTGAAAAGAGTACTTAGTGGTGATGCTAGATCATGTTTTAGCCTGTTTAGAAGATAGCCTGGAATGTCATCTGGTCCCATAGAGACCATGTTGTTTGCCTTGGATCTGCTCTTCAGATATGTAAGGTGGGGGTGGGGAGTTTGGGGGAGGGTTTGTTGCAAGTTAGGAGGGGATAAGGGAGTGAAAGTTTTCCAAGCCTATCTGCTAGCAGGTTTGCTATCTCTGTTGGGTCAGTGTGTGTAATACTGTTTGCCACCAGTTCTGCACATGCTTGGATCCTACCCTTTAGGTTATGTACATAGCTGTAAAAGGCTTTATGGTTATCCTTGGCTGTACTTGCTAAGTTTCTGTCAAAGGAGCTCTTGGACAATTTGTCAAGTTGTCTTATTTGCTTGTTAAGGTTGAAGATGGTGCTTTTCCATTGTTGGGTCCTTGTCTTTGTTTTCTTGGACAGCAACCTTTTGCATTTATTGTAGAAATTTTGATGCTGAAAGTCCACCATGGCAGCTTGATTTTACTTGGGGCTCTGACTTTGATTCTATCTGGTACAGCCAAGTTTATACACTTATGCAAGTGATTGCACAGGGCTTTAGTGCATGTTTCAGAGTAGTCCCCACTTTCAGCTTGGGGTAGGGCTTGGAATGCATTTATACCTTCACCTACGAGGGTATAGCTTGCCTTGGTGATGTTTTTAGGCTGATTTCACCCTTTGTGAGTTCTGGTCAGTTCGAAGGTGACTGATTTGTGGTCAGTTTTAACTAATGAGGGGACAACAGTTGCAGCAGTGCACCTGCTTGACATGTTGATAAGGACCAGATCTAGAATATTTGTTCCTCTTGTCAGGGTATGGACAATTTTCTCCAGGTTATTTGAATTCACAAAGTCAAGGAACTTTTGTGCTAGAGAGTTTGGGCTAGAATTGGTCTCCCAGTTGATGGTGGGATAATTGAAATCCTCCATAACCAGTGTGTTCGATAAATTTGGATTGTCTTCAGTTCTGTTAAGTAGATTTCATGGGTATCATGACCAATGGAGGGGGCTCTATAACTGGCTGATACTTAAATGGGGATCTTACCCACTGTAACCTGGACCTGGAGTAACTCTATGGAGTTGTCTAGTCTAACTAGACATGAGGTGAATTTATCAGGTGAATTTATCTTTAATATAGATTGTAACACCACCTCCTTCATTTTTCACATGTTCCTTTTGTGGTCTAAAGGTGTGGAAGGCATTGTAGCCTTGCAGGGCCAGGGTACTCGCTGAAACCTTAAATCAGGTTTCTGTGACTCTGCAGACATCTACAACCTCTTGTGATAAAAGTGCTTCCAGAGAGTACAGCTTTTGGTTTAAGCTCCTAGCATTTAACAGCATGACCCTTATTTTGTTCTGACTGGTTAATTTCATGTCAGTAATGTTAGGTAGGTATGTAGGTAGTAATGATAGATAACTGTCTTACATTAACTCCAGACTTATCACCTTATCTTCTATTATACACATAAACTAACATTGCGCCATAATTGTACTACTAACGAGTCACATCTCCCCCACCCCTCCTTATCACAAACCATAGGGCAAAACACCTAACCACATTGTCAAAGGCCACCCTGAAGTCAAAACATTTCCAACTTTACCTTCAGCTGCATACATATCACAAGATAACATAATCTCTGTTTATACTTGATATTACATTCTAACACATTGTCGCCTCACAGTAAGACATTGCCCTGTTCGATTCTCAGCTAGAGCGTCTTCTGTGTGGAGACATGCGTGAATGGGCGTACCTTTGTTGAAAGTTGTGCATCAGAGCTGGCAACTCGGCACGTAAAAATCTACTGCCAATCATTAGTGGACCGGAGTTCTGCTGTGGCGACTCCTAACCGGGAAAAGCTGCAAGACACAACAACATAAATACCACTTTTACTATTTTTAAACCCACTATCACAGTTGACATGCTCCTCCTAACCTGCCTAGCTTCTTTACTCTTAATTCTCAACCTCACTACAGCTGTACCCTCGCTTACCCCCCAGACATCAATATACACCAACAACCTCCTCCAACCATCACCAATAAACAACACAGCTTCTCACATATCTCCTCTCAGCTTTTCCCCTATACCCTCCCATATTATTCAAGCCACAAATTGGCCTCCTCACTTCCTACAAAACCACACTTGACACCAGTATCATCACCTAGGAATAAAAAACACTTCCCATGGTACTCCTTCCTCATTACCTACCTACCCAAATGTGGAGTCATACATTCTAACCCTGGCCCACTCTCTACTCTAATCCAAACCAACAGAGTAACCCCAAAAATTTAGACATACTTACACTGAACCTTAAAATTATATGTAATAAAATAGCCCCATTGCATGCCTGGATTGATCAAAATAAACCTGACATACTAGCCCTTACAGAAACATGGCTACACCCTGGTGTAAAAGACTCAGAAATAATATCTCCAAACTTTGCAATAACCAGAAGAGATAGATCTAAATAAAGGGGGGGGGGTGGGATAGCCCTTCTATATCTATCTACCCTCAATATCACACCCTACACCAGTAATATACTCACCTTTTCCAATGCTGCGGTACTAATCTCTTTTTTGAACATCAACATATTAAAAAGAATTTGCATAATGGTGATATATATCCCACCAGGTAACAATACACCAGTGTTGGAAAATATTTTATCCTGGACATCCCAAACAATAAACCCCGAAACAATAATCTTAGGAGATGTAAATATAGATTGGCAAACAATAACTTCCAACTCCCCCACAAATAGTATAAAATCTGTATGTTTTTTTTCTCAGCTCATTAATACTCCAACAAGATACAGCAAAGATCTCACCTGCTAAACAACCCTAGACTGGATCCTAGTATCCCACCCTGCCAATTATCCCTCTTCTGGTGCACTGTCTGGCTCCCTCAGCAATAATCTGCCAGCTTATTCCCTTAGAACAAACTCCCAACAACTAAGAGTGCATATTGTAAAATCAGTTAGGAACTCAACTAATTTTTGTCAGCATAAATTCAACCAACTCCTACATGAAATAGACTGGACACCCCTTAAACAGCTGCCCCTTAATGATGCTGTACTATACTTTAGTAATACCTTCCTTCACATACTTAATACACCAGCTCCCGTTTGTATGAAAAGAATCAAAAAGAACACAGCTCCATGGCTGTCTAAGGAATGTAAACACCTGATGAAGCAAAGAGACCTAGCCTGGATAACATGGAAACTGAACAAAAATGAACAAAATCATGTTAATTTCAAAACCCTACATAACAAAGTGACAAAACTAATTAACAGAGATAAGCAGTCATATTACTCCCAGCTTCAACTCCAACATAAAATCCACGCCAGTAAATTTTGGCATTCCATATCTTTTCTACTTAACCCTGGAACAAATAGAGACCACATCCTATCATCTGATACCTCTCCATCACAAATTGCCGAAAACTTTAACAAGCACTTCATAAAATTAATATCAGACCTGCTTACTAACACCCTTATTGCTAGACCCACCCACCCTTCAACCTACTCAAACACCAACCCCAGACCATCAACTACTTCTAACCCTGTCATTAATAACACCCTACTCAACAAAATGTAATACAAACCCCATTCTCACTTTAGCCCATACCTACTGGCACCATTAAGAAACTGCTACATAAACTAAAACCTTGCTCTACCTCAGCTGATAATCTTCCACCAGACTACCTCAAACTGGCTGCTAATTTAACCATCTATGCAATCAGTATCCTTATAAATAGGTCTTTATCTGAATCAGAGGTACCTACCATATGGAAACAATCTCACATCACCCCCATCCACAAAGGAGGCAAATCCTTTGATCTATCCAATTTCTGTCCTATATCCATCTTGTCACCCATATCCAAAATTCTCGAGAGGGGTATCCATCAGCAGGTAATGAAATATCTATTGCAAAACAATCTTTTAACCAAAACCCAACATGGCTTCTGACCTAGCCACAGCACAGCTACAACCCTATTATCTTTTACAGACACCATGAACAAGGCCAAAGATGCAGGATGCTATACAGCTTTACTATTCCTTGATATCTCCAAGGTCTTTGACAGAGGGTCTCACCCCTTACTATTGAACACACTGCCTAACTTAGGCTTCTCACATAACACAGTAAAATGGTTTCAGAGCTACCTCAACACTCATAAACAAGCAGTGAAATGGTCCTATGAACTCTCACCCTTTCTCCACAACCCTAATGGAGTTCCTCAAGGCTCCACCCTAGGATCCCTATGCTTCAACATTTTCACAAACAACATTCACACTGCCTCTCATCCTGGGACCCTCATTCAATACTCTGATGATTCCACCATAATCTGCGCTACTCAATCACTACCAGAACTACTTTCATATACTCAATAGCCCTTTACTGCAGTTGAATCCTGGCTAAGTAATGCCCAACTCTTTCTTAATCCAAAGAAGACAAAACTAGTACTCTGTCATCCCAAAAATACCTCCCCTGTCAATGATCAATTCAACATCCTTGCATCTGACAACACTGCCATAGAAATAGTGCAGGAAACCAAACTTCTAGGTGATATCATTGACAATAAACTTTCATTTTACCCCCATATACAGCAAAGTATAAAGAAAACCCATCAAAAACTGGGACTCATATAAAAACAAACATTTCTTTACTGCAGCAATCAAAACTATCCTTGCAAAAACATATTTACTTTCCTCCCTTCTTTATGGTGCCTCTATCCTAACTAACTTACAAACTTCTACTATAAGCAAGTTGGAACAGCGCTACAACAAAGTTGCAAAGTTTGCCACAAACTCTAAATATCACACACACCACTGTAAACCACTCCTAGAATTAAATTAGCTTGAATTCCCCAACCAACTTGTCTTTATTCAGCTATCCACCTTGCACAACCTTATTTTCAAGCCTACTGCCTGCCCTGCACTAGCCAGTCTAGTCACACCTTACACACCAAATCGATCCTTACAATCAGAAGACAAAATTCTCTTAGCTATCTCAAAACCCACAAGAAAACCAGGTCACTCTCTGTATTCATAATCTGTCTCTATACTTTGGAATTCACTACCTCTAGCTACCAGGTCTATGCCTGGCCTAACTCAGTTCAAAGCCTCTTTAAAAAATCATCTCAAAAGGACATGGCTCTGCTCCTGCATAAAGCCTGCCTGATATTCAGCACTTCCTCTTCTTCCACCTCAGCCTCCTCTTCTGTCACATTTCAATCCTTCACAGTCTGCAAGATCCTAAGGCTCTTCTAACTCCTTCTCTGTTTTTATACCATATCCTTAAGCTACTGCTCAGGTTGTATTGCTTCTATTCTTTTTAACTCTCTCACTATCTTTTTGTATCATTAACTTTCTGGTTACTATTTTCCTAACTGAAACTAACATTCTAGTTATTTATTTTTTGGTCATGTACTATAGCAGTCATTGTCACACACTGCACTACCTACATGCTATTTTTTGGACACTACATCATGTATAGTGAGAGTGACTATTATTGTCTATAATGTTTTTAACTCTAAAGAATTATCTAGATGTGTAGTATATATATTGTAACATTGTGTAACATAGTTTATTCTTTCAACTAATTTTGTATAGTATTTCTAATGTGATTTGTACTGTATCGCATTTTACTGTATTCTTTATTGTACTGTATGTGGAGCTTTTCTCCCCAGGCCTCTGCTGAAAATGGTTCTGTAGACCCCAGTCAGACCATCCCAGTAAACAAATGTCAAATAAAATAAATACATAAATAAATAAATAAATAAATAAATAAATACATGTTGTTTTCAATATCTTGCCTAAAAAAGGTACTATGGGGGAGGCAAGAGCCTTTGCCAGCAGCTGAAAGCCTAGGTGTGCCAGGTGCAAACCATCTCTAGCAAAGCAGCGAGGTTTGTCGACCATGGCTTCCAAGACAGACAGAAACTGGATCCCCCTTGGAATGAAATCAAAAACTAAACCATCTATTAAAATCAATCATTTTTATTTATACTGTGGCATCATTCTAGGTGAGGGTATTATGCTGCTCAAGGCTAAAGACATATCTTCCTCGGGCATATACTCAGAGAGCTTGACCATGCTTCTCTTCATATAGTCTAGTGAGGTATGTATCAGGTCATTCACACCAACATGAACTATAACAGAGTCATGACGGTACTTGTTGCTGAGAGACCTGAGTGCATGCATGATTTGGCGAATCCTGGCACCAGACATGCAGCTGACCGTGACTTTCCCCTTGTCCAGCTTGGTGAGTGGGACATCTGTGTGTCTCAATACTGAGTCTCCAGTGACAAGAAAACTTGGTTACGCCTTACGGGCTTCTTCATACTCTCATGATCTTCATAATATCTCTCTATCTATATGTGTATATATATATATATATATATATATATATATATATATATATATATATATATATGCATATCTATATCTCTCTGTAGATAGATATAGCTATGGATATAGACATACAGCTGTAGATATATGTATATGTGAGATATATATATATATATATATATATATATATATATATATATATATATATATATATATATCTTCAGTCCTCCACCCATCTTCATTGCATACCTAGGGGGGCATTAAGTGTTTAATAAATACACTTAGCTACTTATTCTAAATGTATTATTTTCAGAAATTAAAGTCACCAATGTTTAAGTGGAAAATCTGGGTCTATATTACAAAATCGAAACAACCAGTAATGGAACAGCATTTACATTGAAAATGCTGTTTATTGAAGTTGCTCTTGTGGGGGGCTGTGCTCTCTACACCCCCCCACTAATTATATATACCAACTCTGAGATTGCACTACAGTGAGGAAAGGGCAAATTTTCCAATCTTCGTTGTACCACAATCTCACTATAAACACCTCGAGGAATGGCAGTTTGATGTACAGTGCCATTCGATGAAATCACTTTTTGATACTGTGATACAGACCCAAAAAATCCTTAATGGACTGATTCCAAAGTTCATCTTATAACGGTAATACATGCAATATTACATATTTACTGCTGCTTTGTGAGAACAAAACTACTCCTTGGTAAGGTTTCTATTAGGACACAATATTTCATTAACAATTTATCTGGTCCACCACCAACTGTGCTTTATAATGGGAAAATCCTACCAAAAGTGAATCAAGGATCCTGCCCTTCTACACCCATGTCATCAGAGTGGGATTATTGAAGTATTTATTCTGTGAAGACTTAAAGGAGTCCAGTATTCCCTAGCAATAATATTTGACAATACTGCTTGTTTCTATGAGTGTTATATCTAAAATATTACTCCATCATAATTATTTGTTGAATGTGGATAATTCCAAATCCTTTGATCTATTTCTTTTTTACAGTCTAACTATTTTTGCTTTTTTCTGTTTCTTTCATTACAGTGTACTTGAATATGCAGAAGACTGTGCCTTCATATTGTCTACTTATCTACAAAGACTTAAAAAGAAAAATGTAAAAAGTCATGGACAATCAGAAGCCATATAGCTAAACACTTGATGTTCTTAAGGGGTCATTTGCATATATCCCATGGGCCTCTGTTATAGTAGGTTTAAGGTATCACACAGTGAAAACTCTAGCTTGGCTAGCTTTTTCTTGTAGTTTTTATTCTAAAACTTTTCAATGTCTCTTCAGGTAAGGGGGTCATCTTATGCATCAAAATACTACAGTAATAGAGTAATCAATGTTTCTATGTGTGGTCTACCTAGTTGTATGAGGGCTAACTAGATAGTTTTATTGAAGTTTCTGGGCATCAACTATACAAACATTATTTTTAAATATGTGCTTGATACAAGTTGCCATGAAGTGATAGGAAAGAGTGAAAAAATGTCAATATATCAAAAATGTCCGGAAGCCGTCTGTATGTATACATATTACATTATTTATAATCCTGCTCATTTATTTAATTTGCAGTGTTTAAAGATATGGATACATTGAGAATGCCTATAAGGTATGAAATATGCATTTCGCCTGTCATACGTTTAATTTTTGAGATCTACCCAAATGTTACAATATTGTATATTTGTTAAAATACGGGCTGCTATTTATCATTCTGGATCTGGAAGTATATATGTAAAATTTGTTTTTTTCCTAAAATTAAATTAGCCAAATGTATACACAAGGAACCATCCCCCCTCCAAGGGTAAGAATAGAAAACCATCCCTCCATAATAACTTTCTCCAAATCCTTCTTATTTTGCTATTTTAAAAATCTAGAATGAACAATTCATTACAAATAAAAAACATGTTGATTATATTTATTGTTTCTAATATTAACTAAATAAATATTTTCTACTGACCATTCTTCTACCAACAATGCTGTTGAATATATCATGGCAAATGATAGGGAATGGAATGGAAACTGAAGGCACATGTAATTAAATTGTGTGCAGATTTGAGAGTTGTAATGGCAGCAAATGTGGGAAATCAGAAGATGGCACAAGCAGAAACTTACAAGTCACTGAAATGAAATACGAACCACAAATAGAAAAATATATAAAAGAATCCAGGCCACCGTTTGAGGCAAAATAATCTTTTATAACCAACACAGATACTCACATGAGCGCTTTCGTCTAATGACTAGACTTCTTCAGATAAATTCAAAAGTGCTACTCATTACATATATACTTTTGTGTAAATACATACTAATTAATATTTAAAGAGAGATCACATTTATAAAATATATCTGCACAAAGCAGAAACTTACCCTGTCTGATAGTCCTGCTTTTAAGCAATGTTTTAGTGGAATCACTGCTCATTAAAAAAAATTTTTATGTGAAATTCACTAACTATGACTAAACTGTAGTCAGTCTTAAAAAGGAAATACTATTTATGTTATTTACAAGTTATCTCCATTTTGCAACAGTTGTTATATACATTATTTAACTTTAGTTCTGCAAAATTCTGACACATCATAGGGCAATGAATCCCTCAGTGTGTTAAAATATATGGAATTTTCTTCCAGTGCATGAAAAAGATAGGCTTTTACCATCTGCCTAAGTGTTTTAATTCATCTAGTATGGCGATAAAAATATAAGGATCATTTTGTAACAACTTCAGTTTCTTAACGTTGGCTTTATAGTCCAGGAGTTTCCAAGCCTACCCAAATACTTTGAAGGATGACTCTGCTTCTGATATTGTTAACATTAAATTGTCTGTATATTTATATATTTATGTATATACTTATTTATGCCTTATTGATTAAGTTAGTCCTACTAGGCCAGTGGCATCTTTTCAGAGGAGATGAGTGGGGGTATTTAAAACTGACTAGGGGAATCTTGCCTTGGGCAGCAGGGAACTTCCACATCTCTCTCTCTCTTTTTTTTTTTTTATGAGAACTGTGGGATCTTTTATTTCTGCCTTAACTGCCACCAGTTGAGACAGATGGGTCCTTGGTTTGGCATCTTATCTGAAGGACAGCACACTCAGGAGTTTGACATTCCCTTGTGCTACACTGCAGAATCAGTACTGGAAATTTATGCATCTTGGGTAAGAACAGGCTCCATGGCCATATACGAGTGTCTCACATATATGCTCATAGCTCATAAGAGTGGGGACTGAAGAAAGGAAGAAAGAAAGAAAGAAAGGGATAATTTCAGATTGAATCTAAATGATCAAAAAAATAACAAAAGGTAAAAATATTTTTTCCACTGGGAGAAAGCTCTACTGCACCCCAACACCCTCTGCTAATTATATATACCAATTCTGAGATCGCACAACAGCGCATATTATCTGTACTATGATCCTAACAATCCTTGGTATCACAGATACAATACATATATACATAAAGCTGTAGAAATTATATTTTAATGAAAGCCCCTAAACCTAATCTTGCACATTGCATTCCATTACTAAAAACCATTTCTTTACAGTAATGCTACATAAGACAAAAGGGCACAGAACACCCACAACAAAAAACATGCAAAACATTAAATCTATCTCCTTACCTAACACTTACGCTAACCCTAACCTGTGGACACTTGCACATACACCCCTCTCAACTATAACTTTTTCCAGAAGCTTTAATTTTCCAAGACATTCCTACTTAAACACATTATAAAAGTGACTATTCGGTTATTGAGTATTCAGCCAAATGTGTTTTCGATATTTTGTGATTTCAGTGTTTCACCCTCTAAAAACTTTTCAGTCAAATGTGCTTTCAATATTTTGAGATGTAACCATACATATCTATATCTATATCTATATCTATATCAATATCTATATCTATATCTATATTTATAGATGCACTGTAATGTTGCCTGGAAAATGTGTAATGTGTATCGCAAAGTGTGTAAGGTGCCTTTAGTAGGGAACATGAGAATGTTATCACAGTAGTTAGCTTGTTATTGAGGTTTTACATATGGTGATTGTCTGGGCATAACAGACAAGGAGGTTAGTTCCTGTCTTAGAGGCTCATCTAAAGGAACATTCTTGAAGTAGGGCATGGCAGCCAAATTGGCCCTAACCTAGGGATGTTACAAGTGGAAAAATGTAGGCTTAGAGCTGAAAGCTGGGCCAGGAAGGGTCCCTCAGCCTTGTGATTTCTTTTTTCAAAGATCTAGCATTCTGTAGGTGCTGGGTGGACTGGGAATATTTAGCAGATATAATCTATGGTACAAAGCAATTTTATTTGACTCCGCAGAGACAAATGGGCTATGGATTTGACTCGAGTTAAATTGTAAAAAATTAATTTGCATTTTGCATAGTCGTACTCAGAGTCTGTTTTCATTTTGTGTGTGTGTGTGTGTGTGTGTGTGTGTGTGTGTGTGTGTGTGTGTGTGTGTGTGTGTGTGTGTGTGTGTGTGTGTGTGTGTGTGTGTGTGTGTGTGTGTGTGTGTGTGTGTTTGTGTGTGTGTCAGGGAGGGGCAGTTGGCTAGTGACTTGACAATTTTTAGTTCCTTGTATTAGCTCTGCTGTCAACTGCAAATCACATTTCAGCTTCAAATTCCCTGGCACAATTTGACTATTGCATTTGTGATGTGGTTAACTGGTGACCACAACCGTGGAGGAGTTATTTCAAAGAAATTGTGGAAATGCAGATGATGACTCACCAAATGCTGCTGTAACTATAGCTAGTTATGCTGGCTATCATCGTTGGCTTCAGGGAAGATGACCTGGAATATTATTTCATGGCATGTGAGCACTTTGCCACCACAGAGAAGTGGAACTGAGTAGATTAGGCAAAACTCCTGCCATCCCATCTAACACAGAGGAACCTGATTTAATTGACTATGACAAACGTAAGAAAGATCTTTTTCAGGGCTGGAACGTCTGAAGTACAAGTAATAAGATTTCATAACTGTACTTTTAATGTGAGTAAACACGTAAGCAAACAAATGTATGATTTAAAGCATACTGTAAATCTTTTTGTAGAACATGATTTCAGTAATAAATTGAAAATACTAGAACCCTTAGCAATAGACAGGTTTAAAAGAGATTTTACTTATAATTTAAGAAGTGATTCCAAGAACTCTGATAAGTTAGCTACATTGGTAGAACATTTAATAGAGACTGGCATAATGTTTGTAGCTATATTATCTGCTTCTAAAACTGCACTAAGAAATGTACCATCTTCTGTGAATCTTAAATCAGCAAGTAATGAGTTCATCTGCTATAAATGTGGGACACAGTAGTTACTTTGCTTGGTTATATGTTGTTATAGAAAGGCAAATAATGTCAGTAGGAATGCAGACTGAAATGCATGCTTTGAATGAAGTTCTATATATATATATATATAGAATAAACTACAGCTAAAATAACTCAGTCTGCCCTGTACCACTGTGCTACAAACAAACTGGTAAAATGTATTGTGCTTTAGAATGAAGAGTGTCAAGCCATGCCGGATTCTGGAAGCATGATTTCCATGATCAAGTGCCCTGCTATGTGAGCATAAGATCAAGAGCAAATGAAAAGTGGAAACAATATGCATTTGTAGTTACACATAAGAATATCACCTTACAAATTTAGAAATATAGACAATCTATGGGAAACTGTCCACACCTGTGTGTGTAACCCCAGATTTAACTCATTACATAATATCAAGAAAATATTTTCCACATTTTAAAGTACTATGGTAAATATAGAAGCAGGGAGAATTTTTAGACACAGTGTGGCAGGTTGAACAACAGCTTGATGTATTCATTTAGTGTAAGAACTGTGCTACAGCATAACGGTGCCATTCAAAGAGAGGTTTAGAATCAATATCAGGAATCAGAAGTTGATTGTGAATAGACAGCAAAAAGGCCCTCCCCCAGATTCAGCAAGCTCTGCATGGCGTGCAGGAATAGTGCAGGAGCTGCTGGATGCAATATGGTCGCCGTGCGATCAAGGAATAAGCTCCAGGGACGTGCCCGAGCGCTCCTGTACTATTCCTGCACGGACACAGCTCCTGTAAGCAAATTACCCCATTTGCAGGTGAAAACCATGCAAATAAGGTGAATTTGTGATCCAGGAAGCTGTCAGCCAGCCGTGCAGGACTAGTGTAGCTTGCAAAAATGTACTCGGTTAGTAACCGAGTACATTTCTGCAAACTACAAAACAGAGCCATGACAGCTCCAAATAATGGGTGTATAGTATGTGTAAAGCATGCCAATGGCCAAATATATGGCCATTGGCATGGAAAACAATTGGCAAAAAAAAAATTACTTTTATTTTTTTTTAACCAATGAACAGGCAAAGCAATTCCTGTAGAAATAGCAGGAAAAAAGTGTTGCAGCAACCTCCAAAGTAGATAAAAAATCGATTTAGTACAATAATCCAAACCAGTAGTCAAGCGCGCTTTCGTCTTGTAACCCAAGACTTCCTCAGAACAAATTGAAATACATCAATACCATACTTAAATAGTCCCTGGTGAACAAATAAAGTTGATTGTCAATTAAGAGCCAAAATGTAAGGAAGTCATTGTAAGGGCAAAAGTTAAAAATGCTTTTAAATTAATTCAAAACCATCTTATTAGTGACATAAAAATTATATAAGAACACTTCCAAATATTTAAATGTGCAATAATACAATATTACAAAACTATGATTCACATTTTATATATTAAATGTCTTATTTAAAAAAATCTAGACCAGAGCTAAGCAAGGGGGTGTGTCTGAAACTGCCTAGCACTCTTTACATTGTCTAAATGGGTATGCGCGCTGCGCACCGTGTTTTAAAGGAAAAAAAAAGTAAACCAGGCAATAGCAGCTCCATGCACATCTGATCACTGTGTTTGTGTGGGGCGCCCCTGGGCTTAAACAGGAAGGGAAAACTGCAGTAGGAAGGTAATCTAGGAGAGCTAGCATAGCTGTCAGGTGAAATGTATCAGAATCAGCCAATTATACAGGCAGCAGCCCAGCACATCACTATAAACTATGCAAACACTTTTCCCTCTGATTTTTCCCACAAACTCTACACCACCAGTCTACACAAGCGAGGAAATTTTTACAAACAAAAGCAACAAAATGATAGGGGCTGTAGCAGCTATCATACACCAACATGTGGAAGAGGTTGAGGGTGGTGAGGATGAGAATGATGTCGACAAATCCACAGTGAGGAGAAGGAGAAGAGTGTACAGACCCAGGGTAACCTACCAGGGGCTACATGAGCTGGAGATAGTGGAGCATTATAGGGTTGACAGGGACCTCCTACAGCAAATTGTTGAACTGTGCGGGCCACACCTCACACTCAGAACTAACAGAGGGGAACCTATCCCAGGGGATACCAAGGTATGTTAGGCCTAAGAATACTAGCCACCGGTACTTTCCAATGGCCAACTGGGGATATCATGGGGATCTCACAGGCATCAGCATCCAGGGTACTCCACCAGTTCTTGGATGCCATGTCAGCACATACCAGTGAGCACGTATATTTCCTCAACTCCCGTGAGGCATTGGCCAGCAATATGCATCTCTTCCACCAACTAGCAGAATACCCTGAGGTAGTGGGTGCTATAGACTGCATGTGCATATGCATCAAAGCACCACCTGGTGAGCAGGGTATGGTCTACATCCACCGCAAGAGCTTCCCCTCCATCAACTGCCAAGTCGTGTGCGATGCCCAGTGCATTATAATGAATGTGTGTGCTGGCTGCCCTGGAAGCTATCATGACTCCCACATCTGGCATCTGACACAGCTGTATCAGAGATTTGACAATGGGGACATCCCTTATGGTCACTCAGTGGGGGATGCTGGTTATGCATTGGAGTCGTGGCTGATGAAACCCATCAGAAATGCACACACACCCAAACAAGAACTTCATAATGAGGCAAACGCACAGACCAGAATCATAACAGAGCATGTGTTTGGGATGCTCAAGTCATGGTTCCGCTGCCTGCAAACATCTGGTGGAGCCTTGCAGTACTCACCAGCTACATGTACCCAAATTGTCATTGTATGTGCCGTGTTACATATGATCCTGCAGAAACCGCTGCAGCAGGAACAGCATGGGGCAGGGCCACACAGCCCCCCACATTTGCCAAGGCCTGCACAGGCACAGAGTGACTCAGAGGAGGAACAACCTAAGCCTGCCCCAGTAGGCAGAAGTAGGCATGACCGGTATGCACAGGTCTTGGCAAAGAGGCAACGCATAGCACATACACTAACATGGTAGGGACCCAGGGAATGACACCTTTCTCTGACTTGCACATACAGTAAAAGAGATGCCAAACATGACATTACCTGTGCTTAACCATGTATAGCGAGTGCACTATGTGCATCCGACATAGTTAGCCCTCCAGCACCATTTTCAATACTGGCACAGCCACAAGGTAAGTCACTCTCCCTACCAATTGCCGGATTGAGTAGTATGTGTTGTTACTTGTATCTATGGTATGGATATGAGCATGCAAGGGAATCTGGTGGTTGAATGGGAATCCAGCAGATAGTAGACACGTATAGTGACAGCATGAGATCTATAACAAATACTGGTGTCACCATTGTAGCCAGTACTAGACAAGGTGACAAAACACACTACAGGATATGTGCTGGGCCACGTGTGTCCATAGGACACATATGTCGATCAGGGAGGCTCACATACCCAACAACAGTTGCAGCCAGCAGGACAGGTGTAGACAAACACAAACAAAGGCTGTACTAAGGCCCCTGATTATGGCTATGGGGAACATCCCCCCAAAGCTACACAGACAGACTACAACAGGTCAGGCAGTGGGATGTTAGTTCTGAAGGGTAAGAAGTCCGAAACTGAAATGTAGGTCAATCAAACCTAAGACCTGTAGTACACTGATATGCCTCTAGTCAGTATGATAGGTTAGAATACAGAATGAAATGGAATACCTGAAATACCAGTACAGTCATAGCCAATGTGTACAAGTGTCAGATGTGCCCCCCCCACTCCTATATAGACATGCAGTAACAGTCAGGTGTGCCTCCCCAATCCTATGTAGAACTGTAGTAATAGTCAGGTGTGCCCCCCAATGCTATGTATAAATGTAGTAACAGTCAGGTGTGCCCCCCCATAATCCTATGTAGAAATGGAGTAACAATCAGGTGTGCCCCCCAATCCTATGTAGAATTGTAGTAACAGTCAGGTGACCCCCATGCTATGTAGAAATGTAGTAACAGTCAGGTGTGCCCCCCCACAATCCTATGTAGAAATGTAGTAACAGTCAGGTGTGCTCCCCCAAAGCCGATGTAGACATGCAGTAACAGTAAGGTGTGCCCCCCCAATGCTATGTAGAAATGTAGTGACAGTCAGGTGTGCCCCCCCAATCTTATGTAGAAATGTAGTAACATGTACGTGTAGGTATAATAATCAGTGGATCAAAGATTACCTGAGCTGGCCAAGGTAGCAGGATGGATTGTAGCATGTGTACAATATGCAGGTCTATGTGTGTTAGGTCAGTGTGTGCTGTATATTGTGTGAGAGTGGTCAGTATGTATGCATGGTGAGGTTTGTCCTGGTGGCCATTGCCCAGTACTGCCCATGACAGGGCCAAGTTCTCACAGCTGCAGTGCCAAACACAATGCTTCCCAGCAAAACACATTTCAGCAGTAAGCCATAGTAAATGTTTGGAAGTAATATGAGTCACCATCTGAAAGATGGACATAGCATGAATATCGGCCCAGATATACAAGCAGTACACAGGGGGAAGTACCCCAGACAGACAGTGTATAATATGTAACTGTCAGATGGACACACCTTTTGAATTGTACATACAGGTTTTCAGCACATTATTTGGGCTTGTAGTAGGGAATACTGATGTTGTCTGGCCAAACACTGGCAGACCACAAAGGTCATAGGAATGATGTATTAAGAAACAGCTAATGTCCCTGCACAAGCCAGCATAAGTGAAATGCCCCATGCATATCTGTGAGCCACATGCAAGTAGTGTCCATAGCACACACCCAGCTCCTCCAACCACCACCCACAGGTACCTCTCCGGACTTATCCCTGCTGTTGGGAATAAGTAAAATATGACCCCCACCTGTGTATGGCAATAGCGAAAGAATGCAGCATGTAGAGAAGGTGTCCCATGCAGGTGCGACCCTAGCTATTAGCAGCACTCTGCCAGCATCCACACTACTGGATCAATACTGACAGAAAGTATTGGCATGAACACCTTGCACGCCTACCCTGTCACCCCAGGGGGAATATAGTGTATTGCAGTCTGGGACTGTAGGAATGACAGAATTCAACAGCCTGCTACAGCTGGTCTGCATCACTACCAAATGGCCTACAGTCCTCTGCCAATGGCCTGTGTACGTTATATCATGGACTGCCAAATAACAACATAACACAGTCCACAGAACCTAAATGCAAGAGCATGTGGACAAATCACAGTAACATGTCCACCATGTCCTACTGCATGAACTGTGGACCAACACCAAATTACTGCTGAGATGAGGTGATAACTACAGGGAACATATCAGATAATGTTTGCATAATGTATGGAAGAGGATAGAATAATAGAGGGGGGGTGGAAGCATGGGCGGCATGGAGTGTGTGAAATCTGAAACTCAGCCGTGTTCACATACTATCCCTGGCTGCAAACACAAGAATGGGTGGCTCCAAACCTGCTCATAAACCACAAGTTGAAGGGGTAATGTCTGGAATTATGACCCCTGCCTCTGGGTAACCTGTGTGAATCTGTACAGCTGTGAGGTATGGCCACAGCAGGATATGGCCATACTGTCACATCGATGGATTTACAAGCATGGGATTCCCTGCCACCACTATATCAAGGTGCTGAACCATTTACCCAGACCCAGCAGCAAGTGTCTGCAGCTTCTCCTCCAGAATGGCATGATTGTGCAAGAATATGTAGGTTGCTGACCACAATACTGGGCAAAGCTGCATTCACCCTGTGTTCCCCAGGACATCACTGCAAGCAAATATGTATACCTGACAGTACTTGATGACATAAAACATCAAACTGTATAACAGTACATATGTCTGAATATTTCTGCTAGCACCAGGACCATGTAGCAGAAACAGCACAGACACAATTACCTACAGTAACCCACTATCCTTTGCCCATTTTGACCCCATATTGTCAACCAATCTACAGATATCCTGCAGAAACAGTTTGCTAGCTTTCGGTATATAACACAAAAGCCTGCTCTGGAGTACAATCTACCTGGAATGGATTCACACATTCAATACTGAAGGTCATACTGGGGCATGCTCCCACCCTTAGAGAAATGAAGGCCATGTCAGACAACAAAATACTGAAAGGTCATACTGGGCATGCTCACACACTTAAAATGAAGCCCATGTCTGGCAACAACAGTGGACCATACATATCTGACAGTTGCAGATGTTAGTGCATACACTCCTCAGTACACACCAGTCATGCTTTGCCCACACATTGGACAGGAATATACACATATATCCAAGGACAACACACTATAATATGCCAAAAGTACACATACATATATGTGTGAAAGAGAATGACAGAGACAAAGAGCCTCCCATCATGAGGCTTGTCCCACCCAGCACGCATCCAATTGGCTTAAACCACATGATGTGCAAATGTCAATCACCGTAGACATTTGCCTCTGGTATCCCTCAGCACTATAGTGTCTGTGGTGCTTGTGCTAACTGTGTAACATGACTGTATAAGTCAGTAGTCATCTAGCAGTTGTATACACATACCTGTGGAATATAAACCTGTGTGTGCCTGAGTGTTGTGTGTCTGCCTCTAAATAAATGGGTTATGGCCCATGCACACACACTGCACTCCCCATTGCCCTACTATGGCAAGCCTGCTGATGTCTTCACCTTGAAATACACCTTTGGGAAAGTAGTAGCCCACTAATATCTGTGGTGTGTCCTATAACTGTGTAATGCTGTAATGCGATGTACTAGTTAGGTTGGAGTTCTAATCCCTGATGTGTGTGTGTTTGTCTGAGTAGGGAGCAATGCTTTTGAGGCCATTCACAGTCACTACAACCTCAATTGCCCTTCTTTGGCATGCCTGCTGATGTCATTCACTTTGAAGTACACCTTTGGGGACAGAGTAGCCCAGTAATATCCGTGATGTGTCCTATAACAGCATAATGCTGTAGTGTGATATAGTAGTTCAGTAGGGGTTCTATACCAGACATGGCAAGTGTGGATGTTTGTGCATTTGTTTGTCTGTGTATGAAGCAATGCTTTTGAGGCCATTCACAGTCAATACAACCTCCATTGCCCTTCTTTGGCAAGCCTGCTGATGTCATTCCCAGTGAAGTACATGTTTGGGGAAAGAGTAGCCCACTAATATCAGTGGTGCGTCCTATAACTGTGTAATGCTGTAGTGTGATGTACTAGTTAGGTTAGAGTTCTAATCCCTGACATGTGTGTGTGTTTGTTTGTCTGTATAGGGAGCAATGCTTTTGAGGCCATTTACAGTCACTACAACATCCATTGCCCTTCACTGGCATGCCTGCTGATGTCATTCTCTTTGAAATACACCTTTGGGGACAGAGTAGCCCAGTAATCTCTGTGGTGTGTCCTATAACAGAGTAATGCTGTAGTGTGATATAATAGTTTGGTAGGGGTTCTATACCCAGACATGGCAAGTGTGGATGTTTGTGTGTTTGTCTGTGCATGGTGCAATGCTTTTGAGGCCATTCACAGTAAATACAACCTCCATTGCCCTTCTTTGGCATGCCTGCTGATGTCATTCACTTTGAAGTACACCTTTGGGGACAGAGTAGCCCAGTAATCTCCATGGTGTGTCCTATAACAGTATAATGCTGTAGTGTGATATAGTAGTTCAGTAGGGGTTCTATACCCAGACATGGCAAGTGTGGATGTTTGTGCGTTTGTTTGTCTGTGTATGAAGCAATGCTTTTGAGGCCATTCACAGTCAATTCAACCTCCATTGACCTTCTTTGGCAAGCCTGCTGATGTCATTCCCAGTGAAATACACCTTTGGGGAAAGAGTAGCCCACTAATCTCCATGGTGTGTCATGTAACTGTGTAATGCTGTAGTATGATAAATTAGTTAGGTAGGATTTCTATTCCCAGACATGGCAAGTGTGGATGTTTGTTTGTCTGTGTAGGAAGCAATGCTTTTGAGACCATTCACAATCACTACAACCTCCAATGCCCTTCTTTGGCATGCCTGCTAATGTCATTCACTTTGAAATACACCTTTATGGGAAAAAGTAGCCCAATAATCTCTGTGGCACATCCTATAACTGTGTAATGCTGTAGTGTGATAAACTAGTTAGGTAGGAGTTCTAATCCTAGACATGGCAAATGTGGATGTTTATGTGTGTGTTTGTTTGTTTGTGTAGGGAACAATGCTTTTGAGGCCATTCACAGTCCCTACAACTTCCATTGCCCTTCTTTGGCATGCCTGCTTATGTCATTCATTTTGAAATACACTTTTGGGGAAGGAGTAACCCACAAATCTCTGTGGTGTGTCCTATAACTGTGTAATGCAGTAGTGTGATAAACTAGTTAGGTAGAAGTTCTAATCCCAAACATAGCAAGTGTGGATGTTTGTGTGTTTATCTGTGTAGGGAGCAATGCATTTGAGGCCATTCACAGTCACTCCAACCTCCATTGCCCTTCTTTACCAAGCCTGCTGATGTCATTCTCTTTGAAATACACCTTTGGGGAAGAAGTAGCCCAGTAATTTCTGTGGCGCATCCTATAACTGTGTAATGCTGTAGTGTGATGCACCTAGTTAGGTAGGAGTTCCAAACCCAGACATGGCAACTGTGAAACTTGGGGTATGTGTGTGTTTGTCATTCGTATCCTGTGTGGAGGTGGCTATATGTGTGTAACAACTGGACTCATTTTGGAGTGGGTTTTGCAAATTTCTTATATGGTGGGCCTATTTTATGTCACAATGTCCACCTTACAAGGATAACAGATGTCAAACAGCAAGGAGGCTGGGGTTGACAATCCATACCCCTACATTTGACATTAAGGCCTGGCAAACAATTTAGGCAGCCATTGTATTACCCACAGAACACTCTCTACCCATGCCACATACACAAACACACTCAGCTAGGCAACAACCACTATGTTGATAGTTCCCTGCATATTGCCCACAGATAGTAACCATGGTGTAATTGCAGCAGACTACAGAGGGCATGGCATCCTGTCCTATCACTACAATAGGCACAAAATTGCATACAGTACTCCTTCACTATGTTCCCCATTGAATGCCTGCAACAACTGTAGTGCCAGCAAATGTAACCCAGAAAGGACATACCATGTCTTATACACATGCCCTGTATGGACAGATGCCACTGACACCAGGGAATACCTGTATCATGCTGTCAGTGTAGGTGCAGGGTCAACCTGGTGTCCATTAGCAGTTCCCACCACATGAGGCCAGGAATGGCACATTTGATGATAATAAGCTGTGTACACAACATGCCCCAGACACCCCTGGTACACATCCACATGTCACAGAACATGAATGTGGGGTGTGTGCACATCCCAGGCACCGTCAATGTCATGGACTATAAAACACATACATGGCAAGCATTGCACAGCACTGGCCACCCACAATAGTAACCCAGATGACTTGATAGTGAATATAATACCCACCTGTGTGGGCCAATCCAGACACTGCACCCCTGAGCCACACTGCAGACCATTTTCATGTGGCCTGATGCCAAGGTATACCCTTTACCTAGCCTTGTACAGCCTTTTAGCACAGTCATACACACCTGTGAAGCAATGCACCCATGCATGTCAGTACTGGCAACCTGTGTCTGTGTGTGTGTGTGTGTGTGTGTGTGTGTGTGTGTGGG